>NC_056739.1:1788042503-1788257503 GCF_019279795.1 Protopterus annectens | reverse complement strand
TATATATATATATATATATATATATATATATATATATATATATATATATATCAGGATTACGTTCATAATTTCGAAGTCCAAAACTCTGAATCCCATATGATCGACGATCATATGTTCGAAGTTTTAAAACTTCGAAATCCTGATCGGAGATCGGCATACAGCGTGGACTGGGAGACTTCCCTTGTCCTCACTGTAGGGCAATCTCGGAGTTGGTATATTTAAGTGGGGGGGGTGGGGGGTGCAGGGGGGCTTGCCCCCTGCATACACTTATTTATTTATTTTTTTTGTTTAATGGTGTTTCAGGGGAGGGTTCACTATTTTGAGATTCCAAGATCTCGAGATTCTGAACTCGATGTTCTGAAAGTCGAGATTTTGGGATTTCAAAATTTAGAAGTGAACCTATATATATATATATATATATATATATATATATATATATATATATATAGTGAGAGAGATACAAACCACACAAGGAGGTTTGCAAAGTGAGTCAGAAAAACAAATGTGTGGAAAGAGAAAATTACAGTTAATCAAACCATTTCCATCAAATGAATGAATTCCAAAAATATATTGCACAATGTAATGGATACTCAGGAATTCTTTTTATTCAACATAGACCAGCTTCACTGTTGCCCTCAGCTTCATCAGTATGAATAGTACATTGAAACCAGTGGCTGCTATATATATAAGAATTAAATCAGGTCATCTGACTAGTGTAAATGTGTTTTAGAGAGACATTTATATAACGGTAAGTGTCTTATACAGTGTGCATGTTCTTATAAAAATAATAAATTTATCCTTAGATTAGCATTCAACTATAACCCATGGGCTAATACATCTATACCTTTCAACTGCACAGATTTTTGTAGAATGTCCTGATTTTTGCATCATATTTTTAGTCTGCTCCTCATAAAATGTGTGTTTTTTTACCAAATTACTGAGGATTGAAGTAACTAAATAATGACATGCATTTGAGATTCAGACTTCATATTCTTCAGACAATGCATGCTGACACATATTCTGTTATTTCAGCAACATTCTAATTTTATAAGAGCAATATTTAAAATCTGTCCCTATTTTTATGCCTCTGTACCACCATTGTTTTTAGCTTTGTCAAGATTTCTTGTGCTGAGAGGTTGACAGGTGTGAATACATCCGATCTGTATTTAAATTAGTTGCTTACTACTAAAAACACAAATGAATAGTTTTAACTGGAGTATTATTGGCACATGGACCGAAGAATGAACGTGAGTAAAGTACTTGCTAAGATGCTGTTTGAGAATATTGAAGGATATTATTTACACTTATATGAAAGTCCTGCTTAATGTTTTTGAGGTTAGATATTTTTCTAAGAGTAAGCTTATTTTAATAAGACTCCCTTGAGGAACAACTGAAGCCAAAACATATTTAGCGCTTCCATCTTTTATTGTCAAGGCTTCTTCAGAATAAACACCCATTCAAAAAAATGTCTGTTTATAACTCAGTTTACATTCAGATGATCCCATGTAAAACCAACAAGCAGGGTTTATAATTTTTCAGCTCTGTTCTTTAAAATACATTTAATATTCAAACCATCATTTAACCCTGGGCTTGTATTTGCTCATAAAATGAGATGCCAACACAGTTCATTTATTTCAAGCAAGTTGTTTAAAAAGTTTTGTTTCTAACCAGTCAAGCACCAACAAATGCAAACTTTTTACAATTTGTACATGCTGCAGAGTAAGCATACTTCTTACCTTTTTTTGATAACCTATACATGTTCAAATGCCTGCTTTGAGATTTTTAGATAGTTTTTCCTACATAGAAGAAATCACAATTGTCAAAGGAAGCGGTGTTCACTATCCCTGCCCTAACAACTGAATTGCAGTCTAGTGCCTATGGATCTGTTATTTATTTTTTATAGTCTCATAGGAATTTTTCATTAAGTAATTATACACCTTGCGAAACCCAGAGGAAAATGTTACCTGTCATTTTTCTATGGAACATCCCTGTGTTCAAGTAACATATTAATGTTAGTGTCTTTCCTAAATGTGAAATTTATTCCGTATTGTCCCCCAAAATTTCCCAGTTGTTGATCAATGTGTTTTTGATATTGAAACTGTCAAGGGAAAATCCAAGCAAAAGCTGTTTATGAAATTACTGGAGTTCACATGTTTAGTCTGTTCTTGTGTGATGATCTTACTTAAAATTAATTCATAAATAGTCAATCTGCCATCTTTGACTTCCTTAAAATGTGGTCTATTAACTTTTTATTATATTCTCTGTCTAAAAAAACATCAGTTTTAATGTTTCCATTTCTAGCTTACCTAGAACTGGAAACATTAAAACTAATATTTTAAGACAGTGAATATGATGAAAATGTTGTGTTTTTTTTCAGTGCCACAACTGTGGCATTAAGAGGAGGGATAAACAAACTTCTACTTTAAACTCATTTCTATCAGTTTCAGTACAACCTTTTTTTTCATAATGTGATTCAGATTCATTTTCTTGCAAAACAGTTTCAGTTCAGTTAATGTTTTGTCTAACAGTGCTCTGCAGGAAGGAATTTTTTGACCCACTTTTCTCTGTTGTGAAACAAGTGTCACTTTACATTTTTTCATCCAGTTTTTTCTGTTGTGAAACAAGTGTCACTTTACATTTTTGACCCACTTTTCTCTGTTGTGAAATCAGTGTCACTTTACATTTTCTGAGTCACTTTTCTCTGTTGTGAAATCAGTGTCCTTATCCACTTTTCTCTGTTGTGAAATCAGTGTCGCTTTACATTTTTGACCCACTTTTCTCTGTTGTGAAATCAGTGTCACTTTACTTAAATTGTATATCTCAAATATTCATGGTATTCTTACTGCACTGTTAGCTGGAATGTTGGTGGGGTAATGTCCCAGGTTACTCTTCAACGTTTCCTCTCTTGTTGAATGCAGTTGTGTCACAATGACTTTATTGTTCCCTGAACCAATAACTTTTGAACTAGGTGACTCCTCCCCTTTAGAAAGGGACTCTTCACCTTTAACATTATTATTCTGCCCAAAACCCAGTTTCATAACATTGTAAAAAGTCTGTATTACTTACCTGGATATATTCTGTTATTCCATCCATCCATCCTCAACCCCTTTTCCCATTTTGCACATGGGGTCAGGGTGTCACTTCAGCAGTGACAGTCATCTTGAACCAAGGTTTACACTGCCAGGTGGCTAGCCCTACTGTGGTAGTTCATTCAGACAACTCACTCACACACACACACACACACACACACACACGCACACACTCTTACCTGTGCCCAATTTAGAGTGTCTGATTCACCTACATCTTTGGAATTTGGGAGAAAACCGGAGCACCCGAAGGAAACCCATGTGACTACATGGATGACATACAGACTCTGCACAGAAGGTACCCCAGCAGAGAATTGAACCAGAGGACCTCTTGTTGTGAGGCAACAATGCTAACCGCTGCACCACCGTGGCCACCCCCTATCTGCTATCATATATTCTATTTTGGTAGTGGTTGCAAAATCCTTTTTTTCTTGAAAAAAAAAAACAGTAGTCTGTATCAGCTTACCTTACCCTGCACTTTACTTAAAACAAAAAAATAAAAGCTTTCCATAACAAGTACCACCACACAAGCCAAGACCAGACAATAAATAAATAAATATGCATCAAAAGACATGAACAATATGAAAGATATCCCCGTAGCCAACTCTTACTCTAACTCACTGGCACTTGCACAAACACACACTCATCCCTTACAACAACCCACTTACCTCTGCCTACATTCTCAACTGTTGACATGTTTTACTGTCAACATTTTTAACTGTCAATGTTTTTATACTGAGTTTTGACTGTTGATACTCTGAACTGTTGGCATTTTTAAACTGCAGCTACATATTACCAAAATAGAAAATAGAACCATCAAACCACTTAATCCCAGTCAGAAAATAAGGTTAATTACAATTCAGGAGATAGTGGTTTGATGATTCTATTTTCTATTTTGGTAAAACTTGGTTATAACACTTAAAACATAGGTAACATATTATATACACAAGCGACATTATTTTTTCATCAACCCTTCTGGTTTTACAGGTTTAGTTTCCAAACAGGGTGACTAGTTACATTATTTCACTTCCAAACTGGGCAATCATTTGCGTCATTTTACTTTAGAACTATTTGTGTGGGCCTGTTATTTTAGGCACATTCACACATGATTAATTTCATGACATGTTTTTAATTAATTCATTTATTAAACATAACTTTGTTCTGCACATACTTGTAACTGTAAAAAGCACATGGTTTAGCTGGTTTAAGTCCATATGGTATATTTCTTTTTTTTACTCAATTTTTATTTTGAACAAATAACATAATACATTTTTGTTTACACTGTATATAACAGATTAACTGTATACAATATTTACATTTAGCCTGCCACAAGTGGACTAAGATGGGAACAAGCTTAAAATACAGATAGTGAATCATAGTATAAAGTATTTGAATTAACTGGAAGAATCTGATTCCATTTGCAAAGTATCTATCAAAGATAAAACTTTCCTCCACGAGTTATTGACTAATGGCTTAGGATAAGTTCTTAGCGGTTTGATTTTAATCTCCATTAGTTGCTGTTTTCTTCAGTACGCATAGAAAGTCTTCTATGGTAGGCGCTATACTGGAAGTCCATTTTCTACTTATGTATTTTCTGGCTATTGCCAGTATGGTCCATAGTAAATGCAATTTTTTTTTTGTTGTTTATTTGAGTACTTTCATTTACATTCCGTAATATTAAAGCTTTAGTCAGAACAAATATGTTTAATGTAAATACAGTAAGAAAACTATGAGACCAATCGGCATTAAATGAACTTTGACATCTCCAGCATAATCCACTACTAGAAACATTGATTTCTGAAATGTTAGAAGGATCTATGTAGATATTTCCAATTAAATACTCTCCAATATTGTGAACAAGCTTAACAGAAAGTAAGATACTTGTCTTATTTTCTGGAGATAAAGACAGCGATAGATCTTTGGTTGAAAATTTTCAATATGTTGTTCTAGGAACTGTTTTATAAGCTATTATTACTTTATACAAGTTCATTCTTTATACCCATATTATTGTATATAATTCCAAATAACCAATTTATAAATTTTGGAATGTTCTTAAAAGATGAATTATTTGTTATTCTCCATAGATCCTTAGAGTATGTTAAAACACTCTGTAGTAATATCCAATCATGAGGATTTAATCAATAGGTTGACAATAGATATTGTGCATCCAAAACTTGCTAATTTTTTATGTAATGCTGCCAGCATATCACGTTTTTATGTTCCCAGGAAATATATATCTCTCCATGCACTCTATCAGTGAAGTTTTTTTGTAAACTGAACACTGAATGCTTTATAAGAGATCTGGGGACATGGGTTGACAGCAACCTCTTCTCTGACCACTACATTGCCACTGTAGTCAGAAAGTCCTTCTGTGTGGCACATCTCATTACCAAGGGTTTTGCATCCAGGAAGAAAGAGGTCATCCTCTCTCTCTGCTCTTCCCTCATTAGAACAATCATCGAGTATAATGTCCCATTTGGCATGTACCTCACTCACTAAATACCTGCAACAGCTGGAAAGGCCACAAAAAGTACCTCAAGAAGAGGATCCTAGGCCTTAAACACATGCCCTACATGGACAGACTCAAAAAACTCCAGCTTTTCTCTGTCTCATATCATCTATTAAGAGGTGATCTCTGCTTGACTTACAAAGCCATGTCTGACTCAGCCCTGTTAGAAATGTTACACCTAAAGAAATCCCAATGCCTCCACACTACACACTCCAGGGACCTCAACCTCATTACCACAATCAGCAGAACATGCTGGAGGGACAGGTTCATATCCCAGAGACTGCTCATACTCTGGAATAGACTTCCCATACATGTGAAGCAGAGCACCGCAATGGCCCTTTTCAAGCGAAATCTTGATGAGTGAATGGGAAATGGAAAGTTCACCCCGCAGATCACTCCAGTGGCTCTACTTGATAGAGGCACCAGGAACTAATGGGTGGCATGATGCCAGGGCACTTCTATGGACTAGGCTTGTAAAGGCTCCAGGGCCATTGGCCTAGTACACACCTATGAACCTATAATACTAAATGGGGTTAAATAAATAAACTAAAGCTTTATGTCTATATTCATATTAATAAACTTCCTAAATATATCAAAGAGATGGTTAATTAAATTTAACTTGGTGGGTTTTACTATATTATATTGTAAGTTTATATTTAAAAAATACCATAATTTATTATCTCCATTTTTAATTAAAGGATTTTTTGATAAGGTGTTTTCGTTCATTATTATGCATGAATGCATCAGTTTCCAATTAGATGAGTAACTCGGATTTATCCAGTTTATCACAGTTTTAAGTATGGATGCTTTTATGTAAGATTCTATATGTGGAAAATTTAGCCCTCATTGCTCCCATTGTGTAATGTGATGTGAGAATGCAATTCTATTTCTTTTAGGATACCAAAGGAATCTTTGTAAGAGTGAAGTTGTTTCTTTGAGAAAGGGTTTCTCAGGTATTAGTAAAACATCCTGGGCTACATACAAAATTTTGAGGAGTAACACCATTTTTATCAGTTGCAATCTGTCTTCAAATGTTATAAACATATTATTCACTTATTCACCAGGGTTTTGATTACATCAGTCATTTTATTATAATTAATATTTATTATCTCTTTCACATTTTTGTATAAGATAATCCCCAAATAATTTAAATTAGAGACTTGACTGCCAATAATATGGTTCACAGGCACTTGTACTTCCTTTTTTTATTTAATACTAGGAATTTTTATTTAGATTTATTAAAATGGAGACCAGAGATTTTTTGGAAGTTACCTATTACTAAATCAATTTCATCCATCGCTTCTTTTGAATTTGGTAAGGTAGGAAACACATCATCAGCAAATAGCATTATTTTTGACCTATATTGATCATATATATCTATACCTTTTACTTTTGGGTTGTTGCGGATTAGTATAGCTAATATTTCCATGGCTAATAAAAATAGAATAGGTGACATGTGACAACCTTGTTTAGTTCCTTTGATTACTTGTATTGCTTCGGAAGTAAAAGAACCTATTTTAACATAAGCTAAATTGTTTTCATAAACATTCTTCAAAAATGTGATAAAGGAGGAAGAAAAGTCAAACAACTTTAAACTTTTAAATAAGAAAGACCAATTTAAAGAATCAAAGGCTTTCTTTATGTCCAAACCTATTATCAAGGCTTTTTGGTTTTCTCTGTTTAAATAATCAATAAGTGTTAGTATTCATTTTAATGATGTCATGTATATGTCTATTATATATGAAACCAGTTTGATCATTTTTAATTATTTTAGACCATGGCATTTTCATTCTATTAACTAAAATTGACATGAATATTTTGTAATCATTATTCAACAAAGATGTTGGTCTGTAAGAATTACAACAGTTAGAATCTTTATTTTCCTTTAAAATAGGAGTGATTAAGGAATATCTCCATGAGGGTTGGATTATTGCATGAGATTGGACTTCAAGTAATGTTTTATGTAGAAGAGAAGTTATAGATGTAGGAAAAATGTTATGTAATTCTATAATTAAACCATCCATCCCTGGAGCCTTACCTTACTTACTTCCTTTAATGATGTCCATTATTTCTTTTTGTGTGACTGGTCTTTGTAGTTCTACCTTTAAATCTTCAGATATTTTCTTTATGTTAGGGGATATAGTTTCTAGATTCAAATGTTCCACTATGTTGTTATTAATTTTATAATGCTCTGCATAATGAAATTTAAATGCATTGCAGATCTCTCCTATGTCAGATACTACCTTTCATTTGTCTCCATGTATGATATTAGTAATATTGTTTACTTTAGATTGCATTTTTACTTTCACAGGGAGATTATGTAGATGTTTTGGGAAAGTTGAATAAGAGTTTATTTTTAATCTTTCCATGGCTAGGTTAGCTTTATGATTTAATATATCATTGTATTTCTTATTTAAGTCTTCTATTTTTTTTCCTATTTTCAGTAGAACTTGCATCACTTTTAGACTTGAGCATTAAGAGTTGATTTTGGAACTCTTGTAGTTCTTATTCCCATTCTTTAATTTTGTTTTTTAAACCAACTTATGATTTTACCATGCAAAAATGCCTTTAATGAGTCCTGCACCATAATTACATTAATTTCTGATTTATAATTAATGTCTAGAAAAAAATTAAAGTTCAAAAATTAGCCATGGCTTGAACTCTTTTATTTTTGTAATATCTGAAGGAATCCTAAGAATGATGGCTAACGGTCTAAAGTCCATTTGGATTTTCAGAACTAGAGGATTATGGTCTGAGAATGGACATGGAATTAATGAGAATGTTAACATTTTTGAATAAAGAACTTGAAAGACATATATTTTATCTTTTCTGGTTTGGGTGCCATATCTGTAATCTTGATGTGAAAATAACGAGTTATTTCCTATAATATTATAAGTATCTCTTAATTTGAACATCCCAGTCCATTGTTCTGATAGTTTTGTAGTAGAGATAAATGTGGGGACTTTTTATTTTTAGTTTCAGTGGTATCAGTAATACAGTTGCAGTCACCGCCTATTATTACATTACCCTTAGAAATATTTGTAATAAGGTGCTTCTTGGCCATCCCCACCCCAGTACCAGGAATCCAATATACCTTTACTAATGTCCACATTCTGTTGTTAAATTTCAATATTATAATGGCTATAAGTCCATCTTTGTCTACATATTTGTATGTAATTATAGGGCTTAGAGAGCTTTTCTTACATAGAATTGTTATCCCTCTGGACTTTGATTTATACAAAGATTGAACTAAAGTTGTATGTTCTTTAGGGTTTCAAGTAATTTTTTTATTTATTTTAAAATGGATTTCTTGTAAAAAGACTACTTGAGCTTTAATTTTATTTAAATAACAATAGATTGGATCTCTTATTTGGATTATTTAGCAATACCAATGTTAGGTCCATATCAAGTTACTTTAAAAAACAAAGTTGTTTTGATACTACTTTCTTGATATGTGACCTCTTCCTCTACTGTTAGTTCTACATTATTTTGCAGGCTCCCAATTATCTTAGTCAAAAATGTTACTTTCATGAATATAGGTAGAAGAAAGCTTGAATCAGGTTTATTAAAACTAGAAACATTTCAAATAATAACATAATTACATTTGAAGTAATGTAGATTTTGATTCATACTAAGCATGGAATGAAAGGCATTCCTGGTCCAACAGATAAAAATAAATCTGCTAGACTAATCTTCCTTACTTGGTTTTTTCAACTCTTCCAAGCTCCATAAGAGTACTAATTTTTAAGGAAAACTGATTATAATAAAATATCATGTGATATTTGCTATATCTCTTTTTTAGACTTTAAATTCTCTAATTAAGTTATTATTTGTAACTATAGTTCTATTAAATTCAATATTAATATATAAACCTCTAACCAGCTTTATGTATTCCTTACAATAGAAAATTAGGTTAAACTTTAATAATTTAAGATTCAGTAAGGAAGGTATGTCTATAGAAATTCCCAATTCCTGAATTACTAACAATATTGTAGTTATGATGTTATCCCTAACTCACATATCTAGTGATATTCTTATTTGAAGCCTAAGTAATCGAATAATAACTATCCAACATTATTGATAATGTTAGGCTATTACTATGTTACTACACAATTCTTATCTTATTTCTCAGTTTCCCAGCAGTAGTTTATTAAACTGGATGGCAACCATTTTCTAAAAGAAGTCTACTAGTAGCTATCTATACAATATGTGAGAAGAATAACAATCACTTGTCTTTAATACATCTGTTTCATTTGATGTGTGGATACCATGGTGACTAATTCTTAATTATATAGCTGTTTAAAAGATAGTTATGAATATCTTTCATCATCTATCTAGCATATTGAGTTCAAATATTTAATGTCCATCTGGATTTGGTTAAAAGAAGTAATTCACCTTTAATGAATATTTTCCAGAATGCAGAGTACTTTGCAACCAACAGATTGAATGGAAAAAAAAAAACAATCATTTTGAGAATGCTTCAACATATAAGGGAATGTTACATTTAACCAGAAACATATTAATAATACATTTTTTCTCCTTTTCTGCATCCATAACTTGCCGGATATTATAAATGAGAGTTATTTTCAAGATATCAAATCCTTTGTGTAATATTATATCAGACATCGATATTAGCCACATACTCTATTCATGTTAGTCGGCCTTCCTTACAAGTATTATGCTTCTTGCTACTTAAGCGATATAAATTCAATTGAAGTACATTATTTTCTAAGAAGGTGAAAGGAAACACTGCTTTATAACATAGATTAATCTATGAACAATGCTTCATTCAACTGGATTTAATGTTAATTTTAGATAACAGAGTATATTCAAATCTGAGAAAGGTGGCCAATAATAGTTGAGTACAACTAGAATTTGAATAGTAATCATGTTATCATCAATGATATGTAAACAGATGCGCTTAAACAAAGTAGACTGGCTAACCCAAAAGAGCTGCATAAATAACGTATATGAAAGAAGAAAATATCCCCCTGTCATTATATTTATCTATTAATAATTAGGTAAGGTACAGTTTCCAATATAATAATCAACTTTACATGAGATTATTCTATATCATTTTACAATAACCTATCAGGATAATTATAACTGTCTGTACCACTTATTATTTTGACTGATACTTCCTACTCATTTGATAATAATTAACAGCCAGTCACTAGATATATTCCATTTCCATGGCAACTATTAACATATCAGATTTCAGTGATCTAATGCGTGGATTAATAAATAACAAGCATACTGTCTTGAGCTTCTAAAAACCTTCACTACTTACATTCATAGGAATTTTGATTTTCCTGCACTTTAGTTACAAGCAACCAATTATTAGAATGTTTAACTATGATCTTTCCAATAAACTAACGGTGAGCATTTCCAATACCACCGAACCCCCACAGCAATAATCTCCAGAAATGCACATATCTTACTAAAACCAAGTGTCACAAATCAGATCAAACATCCTGATAAAAACAAAGAACGGATAGAGAGTTCATACCACAAGCAGACAGGGGCTGCCATCATCACCTGCTTCAGTTATCACAGCACCCAATCCATCTTGCTTTACAAGTATACTTATGAATATTGAATATCATAGTTCATGTTTTAAGTGTGATCAATTCACTTTATCAAGGTAGGTAAAGCGATGCTCAGACACCTTCCCACAGTCCTACCTGCTGTTCCAGCTTTCAGTGCTTGTTTGTAATTGCTGTGATACATTTAATTCCTGACACGAGACTTGTTTAAGTATGACTGCAGCATAATCTAAAAGACTGGTTCCTACCACTTTAAAAGACATCTGGATACCTATAAAGAGGCTTTTTTACATATAGGCAAGATGTTTCTTCTCCCAGCAAAAATCATCACGATAACAGTGCCTTCAAGACTCTACATGCTTGCAAATTACACTAATCAGCTATTCATTTAGCAAAACTACAAAGGACACCAGTTGTAAACAATCAGGAGCATCAGTCCACATCTTTTATCAGTCTAAATTCAATAATAATACACAAAAGGGATACCATCTTGTTTCCTATTTCACTTTCTCATATAACTCATCTCTGAAATAACACTAAGAGAAGACTGTAGGGTTTGTCTTTATAATAGGACCTGGATAATCAAGTACTGTATAAAGACAAGTTATAGTTTATCAAGATATTTGATAGTGTCATACTTTTAATACTTTTATTGGATGGCGCAGTGGTGCAGTGGTAGTGTTGTCACCTCACAGCAAAAGCTTCTCTGGTTTGATTCTTGGCTGGTGTGCCTTCTGTGTGGAGTCTGCATGTCCTTCCTGCGTTCGTGTGGGTTTCCTCTGGGTGCTCCATATTCCACCCACATTTCAAAGACATGCATCTGGAGCATTTCTCCCCAGGCCTCCGCTGAAAATAGGCTTCATTCCAAGTTGGACTTTGCTGGTAAACAAATGTTAAATAAATAAATAAATGATAAATGCATTCTTTTGTGAGACAGTGTGTGCACAATTCAGTTTCAGAATGCAACTATTTTACTAGATTCTGAGTACTACAAGTCTGACCGAGGTCAGTACCAATGTTAACAGTTAACTAAAAAAAAGAAATTCCCTTTTTCTTCCTTTTCTGAATTACCAAAAACTTAATATCAGAATTATAAGAGGATGAAGGGGACCCCTTCTGATAAAATTTGCATTCCTAATTTAAACTATAAGATTTTAAAACAGTTTACTATTCAACTTTAGTTTTGAATTGGACAAAAACTGTTATTATTAATGACATAATGAAATATTTATCTTCCCCACTGTGAATATCTAAGTGTAAATTAATATATATGGGACAAAACTTACTTTTGGAGTTTAGAACATATATAAATCACAATTATTTCAGAATGTAGTAGATACTTTGAGAGATTTAGAGGGAACAGCTATTTTGGGTTCAGTTTTCTGTTTTTTTCTTTTTGACATCAGTCCAGGAATTCTTATCTGTAGATCTCTTCAGGGAAGGTGATGGCCAATCCATATCTTCAGGATTGGAATAGTTACAATATTATTGCTTTTAAGGAATGTTGAAGCTTCTTCTAGATTACTAAAGGTTTTCATTTCATTTAGGTACAAGATTTTGATTCAGGCGGAAAAGCAAGCTGTGTTTTAATGTTACTTTAGTAACTTAAGCAGTGGCCAGGCTTTTTTTTCTCTGTTCCAGTACTGTCAAATCTTATTGGATTTTGCTTGTATTTTAAAGGACCTTTCCTCCAAGATGTTTTTAGCACCTATTCTTTGTCTATATAGGATAAAAACTTTATTACTATAGACCTTGGTGGCATAGAAGTTGAAGTTGAGGCTGATCTTCCTAAAAGTCTGTGAGCCCTTTCTATGCCAAACGAGAAACATTCTTTTAGTTCTAACACTTCAGGAATCCATGATTTTAAAAAATAAAATGATGTCTTCTCCTTCAGTTCCCTCTGGGAGTCCAAAAATTCTGATGTTTGTCCTTCTTTCCCTCTTTTCTAGGTTATCCACTTTGCTAAAAACCCAAATATTTTGTTTGAGAAGTAAATCCTTCTGAATTTCTTCTTCCTTCAACATTAAAATTATCCATTTTCAGTGACAGTTCTTGGAATGTGGTAGTCATTTTTTAAAGCCAGGTCAGAGTGAGGGTTTTTCAAATTTTTCTCGTCTTCAGTAGTTATGATAGTCTCCTCACTAATTTAACAGGAAAAATCTTCCGAATATCCACCAAATTTTCTAATTATATAATTAAAGCTTTCTTCTAATGTTTTGACAATTATTTGTTCAAAAATAATAAAATATTTCCTGTATTTTACATTGTTTTTGGAACTCTGAAAAACTGCTGCATTCAGTTGGCCATTCAGGCTCCACCCCCAATATGGTGTATTTCTGATGGCTCCACATATAAGAGTACATTTGTTTTCAAACAGGGCACTTGTCTTGACTACACTCTTACACATTCAAACTGTTTTCCTGGTTAGATGCCACACTTTAGCGGATCCCCATGGCATTAGTGCTTTATTTTTAATATTTATCACTGTGCTTCCACCTTAGCAATTATAGTTTTGGTTTTCATCCTACTTAGGTTTTCACATATAGATTTATACATGTGCTCATTCATTTTATAATTTGTTATTGACACACAAACCTGATGAAGTATTTATTTGATATGAAAGCAATCTTTGTTAAAAGTGGTTTAGTTTATATGTATTAATATTTATTCTGAAAGATGTCCAGTGGTAGATCTTTTTGTTACTTAGTTAGCTAATCATTTTGTTAGTTAGTTAGTTTCTTAATTAATATAGTTTGGATTATTTGGTTAGCCTATAAAAAATGTTAGTAAACTGGTCTTATATTGTAATTTGTCTCTAGCTTTCTAGTTTCAGTTTTTGGTAGCACAGTCTCTGATTACACCGTGGTGTTAAGGGGGGCATAGTTAAAGGAATGATTGTAATGCTTTTATTGCTGTTAATAGGACCACCCTCTGTAACCACTCTATTGCTCCAAATAACCTGATTATATATAAAGAAGGAATGTTTTTGATTCTTTTCATCATGCTCAACTAAGATCGCTTGTTTGTGTTTTTCAATAAAGGTTATTCCATTTTTAACTTAACTGTGGACTACCTGATATTTTCTATTTTATTATTTTGTAGCATATATTTTAGGGTTCGATTTTTATTAATGAAGTTGGTTCTTAACATAATTCAGGATTTTAGAGATATACAGGCATACACACCCACATGCAGATGTGCACATGTCCAGACTCTTGATTCCATACCTAAATCTCCCAAGTACAACCCAGCCACACCCACACTCACAAACAAATTAATTCAAAGTCATTCATAGGTCCTACAGACCCCCCCTTACACACACAGACACACCCACAGACACACCCACACACACATATCCACTCACACACACACAGACAACCCCCCCCCACACACAGACACACCCACATCCACACACACACACACACACACACACACACACACACACACACACACACACACACACACACTTGCCCCCCAGCCTCAGGTTTTAGCAGAACTTGCATGCACAGAGAGTACTCCCACAGATGTGAATGGGCCAATGCCATCTTTGGTCGATATTCACTTTTTTCCTCCTATAGAGACATTATACTCTGGCCAAGCAAATCAGGAGCAATTAGCATTTCTGTAGAAACCACCCACTGCTAATTAGCTTTATCTAATTCCCAGACTGCCATATAAGCATGGGGCTTCACCCATAAGACAGCTGTCTTCACTTTGGCCTTGCAAGCGGAACACTTCAATGGTACATCCATCTGTGAAATGCAAAGGCTTAGTGTGATATGGAAACCTTCTACATCACATATAATCCTTCATGAATTCCACGGTATGTACTGTGATTTGACTTGCAAGGAAATACTATAGCTGACAGAATGTATCTAATGTTGACATACTAAACATCAGTGTCTTTACGTCAAAGATGCAGATGTTGACAAGCAACTATGCATGTACTAAGAAGCAGCCTCTGCAGATGCAAAACTCAAAAGCAAAAAAACAAATTAAAGCATTGTTTGTTGTGGGGGAAGCCTCCCAGCACACCATGCCCACTTCTAATTATATGTACTAACTCTAAGATCACACAAATACAGGGTATAGGCATATTCTCCAATCCTGGGAATTTTTTGATCTCCGACACTTGTCAATAGGCTGCTTATTCGATCATAAAATGTTGACTAAACAGCTGTTGACGAAACACACATTTGATCATATGGAGTGACCCCACATACAGAGCCAGATCATGGTCAAAATGGTGACAGGCGGGGTAATGAATTGGGCACCCCCCTTCCCGGCAGTCATTCCAGAGTCCCATTACTTGGCTAATTCTACCCAGTTAACATAAACACTGTTCCATACTGTTTCTGCTTTACCTCTTCAGTGATTATTTGGATTTAATTTAAAACTTTTATTTCAAATTTTATACCAGAAACACTGATAGACATTTGCTAAACAAAACAATACAGTCTCACAATGAAAACAGACTTAGCATTAAAACTTCTCATCCCTTGAAACTTACATTCATTGAAATGGCATTGAAACCCATATTCAAGGAAAATGCATCTGACCAGTGTTGGATATAGTTTACCTTTGGGCTGTTTTCAAATTATAGGCCGCTTGCACACATTTTTAGGATCATGCACACATTCATGTGTTCTTTGATTTATCTTCCTGATTGTATTAAATTATATCCCTTGTATAATATAGCACCACTTGTTAGTGTGTGTTTTAAA
Organism: Protopterus annectens; assembly: GCF_019279795.1. Taxonomy (NCBI): domain Eukaryota; kingdom Metazoa; phylum Chordata; order Ceratodontiformes; family Protopteridae; genus Protopterus; species Protopterus annectens. Next base: position 1,788,241,638 of record NC_056739.1, on the reverse strand, counting down.
TTTGCAGTTTTGAGCATTTTTCCAGTAAGCAATGAAATAAAATGTATGAACCAATAGTAATAAATCTGTCCAGAGTATTTCATCAGAATCTACTCAAACTTCTATCATTCCACTCCACCAATATCAGCCAGTATGCACAATCTCTACAGAAGTAAAAGTCATCTGAATAATTCCACATTAGAGAACTTTAAATAATGAAGAGGTTGCTGCTAGCAAACAACTTTATATTTCAGTGTTTCATCTACAAATTCAGTGCCTGGTGCCCTTGAAGAATAAATTGCTTATGTTACATTAAATAAATGGTAAGCTGGTAATATTACAATAGGGAATGGATGTCACACACATAGATAGTTACTAAGCATTTCATCCAAAGGAGAACATACTCAAGACTGCAGCACTCCACCCCCATAAAGTACAACACAGTATCAGCAATCCATCTGCATGCTGTGGGAGTAGGACCCATACCCTTCTGCATCAAAAGCAAGTATGCTACCTGTTGTGCTACTAACAGTGCTTTTAAAATGGTTAGCACAATAGTGATACCATTTGCAAAACAACAGTTGCACATTGTAAACACACTTAGCATGAGCACTAAACATTTCCTTTGAGGCTCTCAATTCCTTATAAAGTGCACTTAACATTCATTTTCTTTGTAAAATGCACTTAACACTCAACCTTACCTCTTAACCTTGTAGCACAAGAAATCTGGACAAAGCCAATATTAATGGAGGGCAAAGGCCCAAAACTAGGGACAAATTTTAAATATTGCTTGTATAATCTTAGAAAGTTGCAAGAATAAAAGTTTTTTTGCTACCATGAATCTTCTGAAGAATACGAAGACTGAAACTTAAATGGCTGTCATTATTTAATTAATTCAGTCTTCACTGATTTGCCAGAAAACCACATGTTTTATGAGGAACAGACTTAATATCTAAGGCAAAAATCTGGACATTCTGTGAAAATCTGGACAGTTGAGCAATATGCCTCAGCTCCTTGAGCTAAATTTTTTATTATTTTTTTTTTAACATCTTGGTTGTTGGGGTAGAGGATTTAGGTTCTTGCTTCCTCTAACTAAGTTAGAGGGTGGTTTGAGCCTGAACAAATTAACTAACCACCAGTTATTATTATTATACACACATACACTGAAACCTGACTTGCTGCAGATGAAGCCTCATTTTGTAAAGCAGCACAGATCTGTCTAGGAGTGCATTTACATGCATTCTGCGGAAGCAATACATGAAAAAAAAACGTAAAATTCCACAAGTGTGGAAAGGAAGATTGGTGGCAACAGATGCAATAGGTGTGTGTGAGCAGATGCAGAGAAGAACACCCTGAAAAACACGTATTTTGTAATTTTGAAAAAATAAGTGCGACAGTCGTTCAGCAAGCAGGCCCCCTCAAAGTCAATGTGCCTTGGTCGACTGCCTTGGTCACCTAGTGCTAGATCCAGCTCTGCCTGTATATATTGGAGTCCCTACTTTTCAGCATCTTCATTAATAGGCTCCACTTATCTCATACTCATAGGTTTCTTATTTAATATGCTGATGATTCTACAATCATTTGCTCTGCTGATTCCATTCCCAAGCTCCAAAATGTTACTCAACTAGCATTCTCTTCCATTGAAAACTGGCTTACCAAAAATCACTTACTTCTCAATCCCAGCAAAACCAAGCTTTTGTTCCCCTAAGTTTCATACCACACAAAACTAAGACCAATTCACTATACTGTCCCACAACAAAATACCAACTCAAATAGTCTCGCATACTAAACTACTAGGTGTTATAATAGATGAACACTTCAAATTCGATTTTCATGTCCAGCACAACATCAAAAAATCTCGTCAAAAATTGGGCTTACTATACAGAAACAAATACTTTCTCACCCCGACTACAAAAAATACCCTAGCCATCACATATCTTCTACCTTCTCTGACCTATGGGGCTGCACTACTCACAAAAGTACCCTCTAACATAAAAGCCAAACCAGAAACCTGCTCCAGTACAATTGCTCGCTTTGCAGCAAACGCCTCCTATTTCATCCACCACTGTGTAGCTTTACATTATCTTAACTGGTTAGAATTACCACATTATCTCCTCTACATTGAACTAATGACAGCACACAAAATTATATGCAAACCTGCAGTATGTCCTGCCCTTTCCTCTCTTTTCACCAACTACCTACCCAAAAGAACACTTAGGTTTGAAAAGCAACATCTACTACAGATTCATAAACCAAAACTTCCAGCTGGCCAACTCGTATACTCCTAAACTATTGCCAAAAAGTGGAACTCTCTCCCTATAACTCTCTGATCTAGCACAGACATTGCAACTTTCAAATATTCTTTACATAGCTACCTATCTTCCATTTGTAACTGCTCCACATCCCCTTCCTTCAACAGCTGACGTCTTCCAATTCCTTGACTCCCTTTCTGCAAACTCTACTCCATCATCCATTCTATCACTTAGATTCATTGTCAAAAAGTGATCATGTTATCTGCCTATAAAGATATTTTCTTATGAATGATCCAATCAGTATTGTAAAGTTCTTTATGTATGTGTATTTTTAAATGAACTGTTATAAGTACGGGAATTGTGATGTTTATCTATCTGTTTCACTTAATTTTAAATTGTTTAAATTGTTCATGTTTGTATCATGTCTTTGGAGCATTTCTCCCTGGGTCTCCACTGAAATGGGCTCTTCAGCCCAGTGGAACAAAAAGGTGCAATGACCTCCAAAGAAATGTGTGTCTGTGTCTGCATGTGTGTGTGTGTGTGTGTGTGTAAACATGTGTGTAATAGTTAAAATTAATTAAAAAGCAGTCACATGTTCAATTGATTAATTACATTGACACTCAACAATTAGTGTGTGTGTCTGTGTGTGCGTGTGTGTGTGTGTGCGTGTGTGTGTGTGTGTGTGTGTGTGTGTGTGTGTGTGTGTGTGTGTGTGTGTGTGTGTGTGTGCATGTGTGTGTGTGTTTTTTTTTTTTTACAAGGAAATACTGCCTGTATATATTGTTTCCTGTGGACTGCACAAAGAAAGGCACTCCGTAAATCTTATCTTGATAGATTACATATTACTACCCTTTAAGGAATAATAACATTTGACATGATATGCTAATGTTAATGTCAACTCTACAGCTATGCATCTGCAGTATTAATATACTGGTTTAGTACGTCTTCCAAAGTAGGTGATATGTTACTACTTTTTGTTGGAGTCATAAACATATTTTCCACTATTTAAGAATGTGGGGAATTTAATAAATCCTACATGGGCTTTTTTACCATGTAGGCATTGTGCCACGCTGCTTACATGAAAGTAAGCAGGTCTGAGATGCAGTAAGCACTGCTGGGTTACGCATATGCACATGCCAACATGGGAAGTTCCATGGCATGCAAATCACCTCATAAGCAGGTGAATCTCATGCAAATGAGGCAGGTAGAGCAATCCAGCAAGCAGATAGGTAGCCCTGCAGACCCTGTGTTACTGTCTGTAGTGTACATGGAAAAATTCCATGTATAGGAATGTAGTCAGCCAAAAGAGGCTGTAAAATATAGGTAGATGGACAGAAATGGCATACCATACACAGATATCAGTGAAAATATCCTCTGTGTGTCTAAAAAGTTACAGAAAATATGTTAAAATATTTTTTTAATAATATGAGCAAATTTGCACAGTGCACTGCAGAACGCAACATGCCTTAAAAAAACAAAAAAAACCATGGAAATAACAAAATTAATAATATGAGACAGAAATGTAATACAGGACCCTGCATGGAGTATCTACAATGGTGCATTGGTGCTGTTGCTATCGTGGTAGGGCTTGGAAACATGCAGTTTCCAGTTTGTGAGAACAGATCCCTATGCAAATGAGGTGGAGTTACTGAATAGCATAATGGGGTAATCATGTCCGCATATCCCCTCCATGTAGGCAGAGAACCATGTTGGTGTCCACACAGGAGGTAGCTGACATCAGGAGAGGGTGTGTGCAATAACTAGTAAGCTGATTGGAGCTTAGCTGCACCTGTTTTCTCGGGTGTGTGCACTGACTTCTAAGCTTTGTTTACCTATGGGGTGTGTGTTTCCGCATGTTTGCACTGGTTGCCGTTGTGCTGAGTGTGGAAATCTGGAGGATGAGTCCACTGACTGCTAAGCTTTGTTTACCTACAGGGGGCATGTTTTCATGGTGTGCCACATTGCTGAGAGTATCTAAAAGGCAATGATGTATTGATTAGTTTTGCCCCTTGTCTAACTTAAACTAGGACCATTAAATGATGTTAATGATATACTAGGCAGGTGCAATGTACCATAGGTAGCCAGTCACACAGGCAGCACCTACAGTAGAGCACTATAAAGTATGCATACACCTTACAAGCTGATTTTTCCCCCATACTCTGTACAGATTTGGGAATTTTAACTGAAAGAATGCTAGGGGCTGCTGCAGCTCTGCTACATCTGTATGTGGTAGATGCTGAGGTCAGTGCTGCTGCTGCTGCTGACAGTAGGCCTAGGCAAAGAAAGAGAAGAGTGTTCAGGCCCAGGGTAACCTTCCAGGAGCTACATGAGCTGGTGATTGTAGAGCACTACAAGGTGGACAGCGACAAACTACAAGAACTCACTGAGCTCTGCTGCCCTCAACTCAGACCCAGAGCCAACAGAAGGGAACCCATCCAAGTGGAAACAAAGGTATGTGTAGCTCTTAGGATAATAGCCACAGGTACCTTCCAAAGACCAACTGAGGGCATGATGGGGGTATCACTGGCATCAGCATCTGGGGTACTCCACCAGTTCCTGGATGCCATGTACCACATGCCAGTGAGCACATTTATTTTCCCCTCACCCCTGAAGCAATGGCCAGCAATATGCAATACTTCTACCATGTAGCACACTACCTTGAGGTACTGGGTGCCATAGATTGCACTTATGTACACATTAAGGCACCACCTGGTGAGACGGGCAGAATCTGCATCAACCAAAAGGGGTTTCACTCCATCAACTGCCAGGTCCTGTGCAATGCCCTGGGCATTATCATGAATGTGTGTGCTGGCAGCCCTGGCAGTTATCATGACTCCCATATCTGGCACATATCACAGCTGTACCAGATGTTTGCTAGGAGGGAACATCCCACGCAGCCATTTACTGGAGGATGCTGGCTATGCACTGGAACCGTGAATGATGACACCGATCAGAAATGCACACACCCCCCCAATGAAAGAATGCCATAATGAGGCACACACACAAACTAGGAACATCATAGACTGTGTGTTTGGGCTGCTGAAGCCATGGTTCCAGTGCCTCAATATATCTGGTAGAGCCCTGCAGTACTCTCCAGCCACATGTGCACATATGTTCACAGTATGTACCATGCTGCACAATATGATCCTGCAGAAACAGCTACATTAGGATCAGCAAAGGGAAGGGATACACAGCCCCCCAACAGTACTTAGGTCACCGCAGCCACATTCACAGGAGGACTTGGAGGAGGAACCCCCTGTTGATGTCCCTCTAAGCAGATGTAGGTGTGCCCTATGCCCTGGTATTGGCTAAGAGACAACACATAGCACATTTACTGACAACCTAGGGCCCTAGGGACTGACACCTTACTCCTACTCACACACATATATATATATATATATATATATATATATATATATATATATATATATATATTAAAATAGCCGATGCCAGGCAACACACACAACCTGTACCTATCCATGTATTGGTTGTGTACGGCTTGCATCACACAGAATCAGCCCTGAACTACAGGTCTGTCAACTGCTGCATTCACAAGGCAAGTCTCTATCCTACACTGTAATTGGAAGGATTACTATAATATAGTATCGTATGTATGGATCTGCTGCTGTTATGCAAGTAAATATAGTGGGCTATTTGGACAGATGTAACATCCACATGGGACTACAGATACCCAGTCCAATAGTATTTGTTCCTTAATTTTCACTAGGCCTCATGGTTGGAATATTCACATCATCAGGCAAGGGAGATGTTAAACAGTGGGCAAACGTGATATGTGAACTACTGTCTCCCCAAGCTGATCATGTGCTGTTGTTCCCCCACCCCCAACACAGTAGTGTACCCATATAACTGCTTTAACAGAATATCAGCTATGGTATAGCAGTGGACCAGTCAATCTCAGGGCTGTAACATAGATAGTGCTCACAGACTGTATGTCTCTCTTCATGCAGGATACCAGTGTACATATTTATGCTGTTGATTGTGTGATGAATGACCCCTCTCTGTCTGGCGACCTGTGTGTTTCAGTGGACTAGGGTAGCTAGCATGGGAGATGGTGTTGATGGTTCTAATCTGGAATTACTTACATCTTTTGCATATGAGGTAGTACTATGTTGGTGTTTTCACAGACTGCCATACCTCTCAACCTCTTAGTGCAAGAAATCTGGGCAAAGTCAGAAAGATTGAGGGGACAAAGGCCCAAACATAGGGACAGATTTTAAATATTGTTCCCATAAACCTAGAAAGTTGCTAGAATTAAAGGTGTTGCATTATTGCATATTTTCTTAAGGATATAAAGTCTGAAACACAAATGTTTGTCTGTAGTTGGTATAATGTAGTGACTATAAAACAAAAAATAGCCAAGGCTAAAAGGTACAAAAAAGAATTTAATGTGACAGTAAGCACTTTCCTGGGCACACATACACCCACTTCTTTAGACTGTTCAACAAAACTAATACACCACATTTAAATAGCTAACAAAATAAGCACATGATGATCAGATGTTTAAAAAGGTCCAATGGGACTTAGAAAACAATCAAACAACATATAATTAAAATACAGCTTATAAAATGTTTAAATACAGATATAGCATAAAATCTGAAATTATGAGTCCCTAAACTACATTAGTTTAGACAAAATGCACATTCTAAATGTAAAAATAACATTCCAAAGATAAAAATACTATCTCATCAAGTTTCTTAGTTTTAGAATGCAAGCTTTTGAGCATGTATCATTTAACCCTGGGTATTTGAAGGCATCTAGGCTGAGCTGCCGTTATAATTCTCACTGCTCTAGCCATAAAGAAAATGGTCCTCCCCTAATATGAGAACAGATCTGGTCAATAATCCTGAAGGAGAATGAGTGGCCAAGGTTATTAAGTATATGCTTAGCTAAGGCATTCTCAGCTTTCCTGTTCCTAATAGCATATTGATGTTCATATATGCGTTCCTTAAGTTTCCTATCCGTCTTACCGATATAGAAACCGAAGCAGGAATTACACTTAGCTAAGTACACGCATCCCCTTAGAATTGCAGTTATACCTCCCCTTGCAAACAATATTTGTGTTATTAACTTGGCACAAGGAGCCAGTATCTATGCATCTGCAAAAATTGCAGGCTTCACACTTAAACATACCCTTAGTCTTCGGGGTTTGTGACATTTTGTTATCTAAGAGGTACTTCAAATTGCTGCCCCTCCTAAATACAATATTAGAAGTGAGGGGCAATCTTTTCTGCACATTCTCATCCGCAATAATAAAATTCCAATTTCTCTCCAAAATGTTTATAATACAATACGCATCACTACTAAAAGTGATGATGAATGAGAGAGAAAAGTCAGGGCTATGGTTAACTTGGTCAGTCCTATCCTCCATAGACACACCCAAAGAAGGGCTACTACTATACTTGTTCAAATATAAGCCCTCATCTGTTTCAGGGCCATTCAAAATAGCTCTAAAGTGTCCAGCGCTCCTTTTAGAGGTAACCTCATCAATCAATTTATCTAGAAAATAATCTGGGTAACCTCAGTTCATAAATAGGGTACGTAAAAATTACATTCCTCCTTAAAATCTACCAAGTTCGAAACCATTCTGGCTGCCCTGACTATTTGGCCTTTCACCACAGATTTTTTCTGATGCATAGGTTGTGAGCTGGTAAAGTGGAGGAAAGAATTTGAGTATGTGTTCTTCCTGTGAATGGTGGCCACATACTTCTGTCTGACTCTGTCCTTCTGTAAGTATATATCCAGGTATGCAATTCTCTCTATATGAATGTTACTGGTAAATCTTAAAAAATCAGTTGTAGTATTAATGTATACTAGAAATTCATTAAATATGTCAGCTCCTCCCTCAAAAATTAGGAATATATCATCCAGATATCGGGTGTAATAAACTAAATAAACTAAATAAACTAAAGACTCAGTTGTGGAACTCAGTCATAAGGGAAGGTTGGACAAGAGATAATGAATATATTCTGCTTTTCATGCTGTTGTGTAACTGGTGCAAGTTATCTGGAGAAGCAGTCAGCTTTGTTGGAGATGAAGAATTAATGGTACTTGTTTAGACACTTGGTCATTGCAGGAGTACCTTTGAAAGGAGAGGCAGCAGTGGGAAGGCATATACCTGAAGGTTTTTCCAGCTGAATGAGAGGGCATCCACTTTCCATGCTTGTGTGTGGTTTTGCCCAGTTAATTCCCCGGTCGCCCATACCAGAAGCGCCACTATACTGAACTGTTTAAGTGAGCTGAAAGCTGTTAAAGACCTGGTCCAGGACAGTAACCTAAACGGACAAGGTCAATATCCAGTACTACAATTACAAACTAAGATTAATTTAAATAACCCCTCTAAAACTCCTACCCGAGTCTAGAAACACAGCAGTACATCTCATTAACGGCCAATAATTGGTGTAAATATTGGGCAAAAGCAAAAGATAAAAGTAAAATCTAACTATATTCTCCATTACCTTGGTCAGTGTGGGGTCGTATTAACCCTCTGAGGTTTCATATAGTTAAGCGCCATCTTTACTCCCTCAAATCCGTGCTGTGTTTGCAGAACTCAGGAGTTAGGCGCTTTGTGGGGTATGCAATTTCAAAAATACATATTTCTGTAAATATCTATACCATTGAACTCGCACTTGCTGTATAGTCTGTCGTATGGATGTGAATATTAAAGCATAGCGTGCACTAGCCTTTTGATTACTCTGTTAACCCACACACAGCGCTACACATAAGTAGCGAGCACTAAAAGCTTAGCGACTGCATTTCTAGTATGCTCACACCAACGACTTTACTAATTTTAGCCTGACAAGTTTAGCGACTGCATTTCTAGCATGTTTAAGCTGCAGGCTACACCATTTTTAGCGTAGCAGCACTCAATTTCTACACTAACGCTATTGATGTTTTACTGTTGCACCAGGCTATAGTAACAGGATATTCTCTGATGGTTTAAATTTATATAGTTGGATCTTGTCTCTGTAGTTTAAAGCATAACTTGTGAACTGCACAGATAGAGTGGTTTAGACAGACTTCTTGTGTAACCTAAGATTCCCTAACTGTCTATTTAACTTGTTACATAAAGATTGTAAGCATGAATGCATAGGAAATGTGGATAAGCTGCTGTATATTCCTCTGTGAAGGAACAGTGTTTGAGTGTAAGCTCTAAGTGTTTATATTCTCTTCTCCCAGGTTTTGCCCAGTTAATTCCGCCCATACCAGAAGCCACTATACTGAACTGTTTAAGTGAGCTGAAAGCTGTTAAAGACCTGGTCCAGGACAGTAACCTAAACGGACAAGGTCAATATCCAGTACTACAATTACAAACTAAGATTAATTTAAATAACCCCTCTAAAACTCCTACCCAAGTCTAGAAACACAGCAGTACATCTCATTAACGGCCAATAATTGGTGTAAATATTGGGCAAAAGCAAAAGATAAAAGTAAAATCTAACTATATTCTCAATTACCTTGGTCAGTGTGGGGTCGGATTAACTCAGCTCCGCCGCCCGCTGCTGCCGGGCTTGCTCCACGCCCTCCCTGCCCCATATCCCACCCGCCCCCAGTGGTCCTACTTTTATACCTAACTAACCACACCCACTACTATCCACGCTCTCACACAATCACGCGTTACTTTATCTTACATCCCCCATCTCCCTACACTTGAACCACTCCCACCTCACTTATCTGCCAAAACACCCATAACTATGTTATATACCATGAAGCCCCACCTCTCTCTGATTCTCAAGCCAACCATAAAAACTCTGTCCCTTACTCTATTAGTCCTTACCTCACTATACGCGCTAACTACTTACGAGGACACTATCTACAAGGGATATCACTATCCCAAGTATCATACTTGCAGGCTATCAACCTTACCTTACACTGCTTATCCTACTCATTACCCAACCAATATAGTACAATACACCAAATACCCCCCACCCCTATAAACCAAGAATTAACTCTCCTAAATCAAAATATGCTGATATATTATTACTCAAACTCCTGAAACTCATAGAACATCTGAGAAAAAACTTGCCCAAGGATGGAGACATCCACCCCAACCCAGGCCCTATCACAAACACTTACTCTCATAACCTATCACTTCTCCCTAACTCTCCTAACTCCCTCCTTATCTGCCATCTTAATATAAGAAGTCTAAACAACAAAATACACAACTTGCATGCCCTGTTAGACACATACCACCCCGACATTATGTGCCTGACTGAAACCTGGCTAAAACCAGCCACAAAAGACACTGAGATCACCCCACAAGGCTATAACATATACAGAAATGACTGCCCAATAAAAAAAGGAGGTGGTCTCGCCATCCTCTTCAAATGCTCATTAAATATTACTTTGAACCCCTCACAACCCCCCCAGATCTCCAATGCAGAATTAATTTCCCAGAAGATACAAATAAATAAGGAAAAAAGCATCAATCTACTTGTGATCTACATCTCCCCTGGAAGCAACACTGACACACTTGAGCATATCTTAGATTGGCTTGTTATCAACTGCCCCCAGGAAACTATTATCCTGGGTGATATGAATATAGACTGGAACCAATGTTCCTCTGAGACCAACCCCACCCTCATAAATCTCCATGGTTTCTCACAAATCATAACCTCCCCCACCAGAATTGGCAACTCCAACCAAAAAGAAAGTCTTCTTGACTGGATACTCACTAACAGTCCGTCTCATGCCTATAAATCTGGGACTCTCCCAAATGAACTCAGTGACCATCTTATAACCTACATAGAGAAAAATAAGGTAGGGAGATGTAAACTACCAGTGTATAAATCGATCAGGAACACTAAACAATTTGACCTTGCTAAATTCCAACTAGAGCTACAGTCCTGTAACTGGTCTAATCTTAAATACCTCCCTCGAGGAAGCCGTAATAACCTTTAATTCCACCTTTATAAAATACTCAATTCCCATGCCCCACATGTTCAGCCAAGGTTAAAAACCTGACTGCTCCATGGCTAACAAAAGACTCTAAATCCAAAATCAAACTTAGAAACAAAGCCTGGGACAAATGGCGTGCCTCCAAAACCCCCCTAGACCGATCTCACTTCCAACAACTTAGAAACGTGACAAAAAAATCTATTTTACTAGACAAAAAGAATTACTACCACCAACTGCAAAATAAACACCAACATAATCCCCAAAAGTTCTGGGCAGGTATTAATAACCTTCTCCATCCAGGCAAGACCTCTCCTCCAACTCCAGCCGACCTAAATGATAAAAGTCCTGAAGAAGTGGCCAATACATTCAACTCTTTCTTTATCAATGTTATCAAATCCTTAGTGGCACAACAGCCTCCCACCAGCCCCTCTGCCACAGATTCGACTCTGAAGTCAGAACCCTCCTTCCACCTACAACCTGTTTCCACTTCCTTCATTAGATCCCTACTGAAGAAACTAAAACCTACTACCATTGCTGCTGACCTTCTACCAGCTGATTATCTACAAAAAGCTGCAGAGGTCATAGCCTACCCCATCTCAATCCTAATCAACCGCACCATAACGGAATCTACTATCCCCTCAATTTGGAAAATCTCCCATGTCATCCTTCTCCACAAAGGTGGGACATCTACTGATCTATCCAACTACAGGCCAATAGCCATATTGTCACCACTTGCTAAAATCATGGAAAAATTTATACACAAACAACTAGTACACTACCTAACCCAGAGCAAGCTCCTAACTACCTCACAGCATGGCTTCAGACCCAAACACAGCACTACTACCGCCCTCCTGTCCTTCACTGACACGATAAACCACAGCAAGAACAACAAAAACATGTCATCCGCTCTCTTTCTGGACCTATCAAAGGCCTTTGATATGGTCAGCCACCAACTACTTCACAACACTCTAAAAACATTCGAACTAGACAACACAACACTCAAGTGGTTTCGTGCCTATCTCTCAGATAGAAATCAAACCGTACTATGGCAAAACAAACTCTCGCCCCTATTACCTAACTCCACAGGGGTTCCCCAAGGCTCCATCCTGGGACCCCTACTCTTTTCTATTTTTATAAATGACCTCCACACAGTCATCCCCGAGACCTCCTGCATACAATATGCGGATGACTCAACACTAATAAACACGGACAGGCCACCAACCAAGCTATTATCCAAAACCCAAGACTGTCTGACTGCAGTTGAAGACTGGTTGCTAGGTCGCCATTTGATCCTTAACCCTAAAAAAACCAAACTATTACTCTTCCAGCCTACCCATAAACCTTCCTCTATACTCTTTTCTGTTCAGTCCAAAAATGGGACTACTATATCCCCAGACTCAAATTCCAAATTACTAGGTGTTACCATAGACAACAAACTCAGATTCAACCTTCACATTAACCAAACTATTAAAACAGTTAACAAAAAACTGGGGTCTCTTTATAGAATAAGATCCTTTCTAACTCCCAAGGCAAGAGAAGCCACAGCCCGGTCTCATCTCCTCTCCTCACTCCTTTATGCCTCACCCATACTCACCAACCTGTACAAATCATACCTAAAAAAGCTCTCAGGTTGCTACAATCACATTGCTAGATTTGTTACTGGCATGCCTTATAAAACCCATCACTGTATCAACCTGCACAACCTAGGCTGGGTGGAACTACCTAACCTACTCCAACAGACCCAGCTAACAGTAGCTTTTAAAATTCTCAATCAACCTGACTCCATTCCTGCACCGTAATTTAATCACCCCATATCTAAACCTAACTAGTCTGCGCCAGCAAATAGGCTACTTGCTCAAACAGTCAAATCCTGTAATTTTGGAGGTGACTCGCTGTTTGCAAATTCCATTGGTAAAATATGGAATTCCCTTCCGCCTCAACTCACCACTATCACCTCTTTATCCAAATTCAAGAAAAATCTATCCCTTCACTTTAAAAACCAGTGGCTCTGTCAATGTTCCAAACCAGACTAAACCCACTACCCTCCGGAACCCCACTTCTCCACATGTTTTCCTCAAGGCTCTTCCCTGTATCTAGCATTACTCTGACATTTTTTCCTTCTAAACCTTAAATGTTTACAATTGCATATCTCTTTGTACCTACGTATTAGTCTTCAGTAAGAAGTAGTATATTCTCTGTTCATATATCTCTTTGTACCTATGTATTAATTATCAAAATAAGTAGTATATTCTCTGTTCATATGAATGTAAATTACTGTCAATGTGGAGCTTTTCTCCCCAGGCCTCCGCTGAAAACGGACATGTATCCAGTCGGATATTCCCGGTCAACAAATGTAAAATAAATAAATAAATAAAATAAATAAATAGTTTGAATATAGCCTATGTTCCAGAACAAATTTCCTCTCCCAAAAACACATGACCAGATTTGCAAAGCTAGCCCCACATGGTGACCCCATGGCTACCCCTTTCCTTTGAATATAAAAGGAATCATTGAACATGAAAAAGTTATTCTTAAGAATAATGTCCAAAAATTCCTGGACCAGTCGGAGCTCATCATAGTTGATCCCTTTATCAAGTAACATCTCAGTTACCCACTCAATACCAAGTTCCTGTGGTATTACGGTATAAAGGTCTTTAACATCTATTGTGGCAAAGTTATAAGACTCATTATATGGCAGGCCATTCATTTTTTTCCAAAAAGGTCCAGGAAGCCTTACAAATTTGAGCCTCAGTACTAACATACTTTTTCAGAATGTGATCCACATATTTAGCCATGGGGTACGTTATACTATTTTGGCCATTAACTATGGGCCAAAAAGGTCTTTATAAATTTTTGGGATGCTAAAAATGACTGGGATACGGGGGGCTAATATTGTTAGATAATTCAAAATATCAACAGAAATTCTTGTTTCTATGAACAGGTCATTTAAATACATCCTAATATACCTATATGCTGTATTGATCTCATTAATGGAAGCTGCATCATAATTGTCAGTATCCAACATTTCTTGCATACATGACTTATAATGTATTTCATTCATTATGACCAGGCCTCCACCTTTATCAAGTTTAATTACTTTACCATATATGTATGAGGAACAGACCAAACATATGAGGCAAACCTCTGGACATTCTGTGAAATTCAGGACAGTTGAGAGGTATGCAGACTGTCAGTCTGTTGGTGGTATAACATTACCAACCCCAGTCACATATTAAGTACAGCAGATGGCTGGGGAATGCCATGGACATTTTGAGTGAAGTGCAGTACTGCAGAAACAGGGGCAGATGTTAATGTCTGTAACATACAAAATCCCAGACTGGAGTGCAGGTAGGTGTGGACAGGAGTCACCCTATTAGTACTAACAGTCCCACTGGGCATGCTCAGACACTTAGTTAAAATGAGCGCAGTTCTGTTGCCCCTTCATCGAAATGACCTGTTATCTATAAATGTCTATACATACAGACATATACATATACATATTTGTCTGTCACTCTCTCTCTCTCTGGCATGCATAGTATATCTATCACTATGTAGTGTCAAATAGATATATAGCGCTATATATAGTAAAATGATACATACACTCCCCCCATATATCTACATAACACATATACATAGCATATACACACACACAGCTAAATTTACATATACATCCCTGTTATATACAGAAATATGTGTGTGTGGATGTCTGTATTGCCCAACATACCCTAATAATGGTGAGTAAATCTGCACTATCACATAGCCATACAGTTTCTCAAAGGATCCATACTAAGGGCACAACAGTACTACACTTACCTACAGATGCTGGATGTCACCATGTAGACAGACACAGGTGAGCAGGTGGTGTAATGTATAGTGTTGTCAACACACGTATGGACAGGGCACATTGTCCCTGCCCACCTATGTACCTGCAAACACACATGGCCATACTGGTAAATGTACACACATAGCTAGACAAATACAGTTATCTCATTGCTAGGATACTAGATGTGGATAACAGTATGAAGCAATATCACTCTGCAGGCCACAGATGCTGTTCAACACAAGCCTAGTTTGTCTAATGCACAAGTACTATGCCTGCAGTCACATGTACAACAGACTTAATCTGTGATGCGGGCAATAAGTACTGTGATCTGTAGTATATAAGATTAGATTGATAGAGGGTCTAATCTCACTCCAGCAATCTTGGTGTGTGTGTGTATATATACCCCTGCAAAACAATGGACATGCTCTTATGGGCTATCCACCTGCAATGGTTATGCACTTTTTGGGCTTGTAAAATTCAGGCTTCCAAACTGCCCTCTTCTACAAGGCATGATGATGTTAGCCACCTTAAGACTACCAGCTGGCAATATAGTATTAGATGTAAGCCATGGCGCATGTGATACTTGTTATGATCTATAGTGTATAAGACTAGATAGGAATTCTAATCTCATTCCATCCCACTTGGTGTGTGTGTGTGTGTGTGTGTGTGTGTGTGTGTGTGTGTGTGTGTGTGTGTGTGTGTGTTTGTGTGTTTTCCACTGCAAAACAACAGACATGCCCTATTGGGTTACCCATGTGCAATGGTTATGCAATTTTTGGGCCTGTAACTTGCTGCTGCCTTCCAAACTGCCCTCTTCTACAAGGCCTGATGATGTCAGTCACTTTAAGACTACCAGCTGAGAGTGTACAAATAAAAATGAGCCCAGTGAAAGCAAAGGAGAAATGTCAACAGACAAATAAATCTACTGGAACCAGTCAAGCACGGATGCTCAAAAGCACAAATTTATTAGCAACTTTTCAGTTTCACTAAAAAAGCTTCTTCAAGCATAAAAACAATTCTTAAGAGAGAAGAACAAGATTAAATACTAAAAGTAAGTCACATGACACTTAGCTCCTTTGGTGCAATTGTTGCATTAAGGGATTTAGAGAGACAGATTAATTTAAGCCTGGTAAGATATGTGCTTTCAACCTCAATATCCATTTTATATTCTTCCATTTTGGTTTGTTGTACTAAATCACCTCCCCAAAGAGAATCATCAATTTTAGACAAAATCATAAACTTAAAATAATGTGTGGAATCAAAATGTTGAATATGTTTATATAATGCATTCTTGTCCACTTTTCTAGTTATCTCCGACTGATGACTACTAATATGATCTTTTAATCTCCTATTTGTTTTACCAACAGCTCATTCTTACCCCCCACTAGAGGAAGCAACATTCTTAACCTGGTTATTACTAACATGAGCAATCGTTGCTCTACACCAGTAGTCAATTCCTCCCTGGTTAGATCCAACCTCAAACAAATCACCATGGAAATCCACATCTCACCCACACACCCCACCCTGCAAAGATAACCACCATGAAAAACTTCTCCAAAGCTGACTTTGGGCTCCTAAAAACAGAGCTAGCTAATTTCACGGCACCCATGTCAATGGAAAATAGATGCATGACTACCGAATCATACACCAATGCACTGTACGAACACATACATAAATGCATGGAACTAACCATACCCAACAGAACCAAGATGCTCTCCTCCAAAAAAAGGAAGCCAGTCTGGTGGTCCCCTGACATTAATAAACTCTACAATAGAAGTAAGTAACTGTTGCAGAAAAAGGTGAAGTCCCAAGACTGGAAAAACTCCCTTATTAGCCTCAACAAAAAGTTGAGATCCCTCATCAAAACCTCTAAAGCCAGCTATGAAGGCAGAATTGCAGCAGACACTAAAACCAACCACAAAGCCTTCTATAGTTATAGTAAGAATCTCCATGGCAAATCCCAGGTTTGCTCTGAGTTACTGCACAATAGCACCCCCTATACTGAGCCAACAGATATTGCCAACATACTGGCCAACATTCAGTACCAACTTTACCCCTCCCCCCAAAGGACCAATCACAATACCGGAGAAATTACAGGTACCCAGCATTACTGCAGCACAGGTTAAAGCTGTATTGTCCAAGGCCAGGAATACAGCTTCCATGGGACCTGACAAAATCCCTGGATGTGTTCTACATGAACTACAAAGTGAACTGGCACCACATCTGTGTGCTGTGTTCAATCATAGCCTCACCTCAGGCTTTGTCCCTACTGAATGGCACACTACTAAAGTCATCCCTCTCCAGGGATCGACTACAGACCCTGGGAATTATCACCACATTAGCCTGACAAGTCTGATATGTAAGGCTATGGAGCTCATCATCATGGACCTAATTAACAAGGATATAGGGAATCTCCAAACTCTAGTTCCCATACAGTTTAGTTTTATGAAAGGTAAATCATGCCTGCCCAACCTGGTTGACTTCTTTGAGTCAGTCACTAGAGCTGTGGATGAGGGCAAGGCAGTTCATACAGCTTGCCTCGATCTGGCCAAGGCCTTTAATACCATTCCCCACTCAGGAATTATTGATAAACTCATCAAACTAGGCATCAAACCCTATATCACTAGGTGGGTTGCAAACTGGCTCACAGATAGAACCCACTGTGTGAAAGTAGCAGACTCCAAGTTAGACTGCCGAGCAGTCACATGTGGAGCCCCACAGGGATTGATCCTGGGTGCCCTCCTGTTTGGCATCTATTTCTCAGAAGTCCAGGACAACACGGAGAGACTCTGGCTGACCAAGTTCACAGATGACTGCAAGAGGGAGCCATTATTAACTCCCCAAGTGATGTAGACATCCTACAGAAAGGCCTCACTGAGACCAATGGCTGGTGTCAAACCATGGCCTTAAGCTTAATGCCAAAAAATGCATTGTCATCCCCTTTGGGAAAAACTCAGTTCCCACTAATTACCACATTGATGGGAGCCCACTGAATAATGAAGGTGTTATAAGAGATCTGATGACACAGGTTGACAGCAACCTCTCCTTCGATCACCACATTGCCACTGTGATCAGAAAGTCCTATATGGCACATCTCATTATCAAGGGTTTTGCATCCAGGAAGAAAGAAGTCATCATCCCTCTATACTCTTCCCTCATTAGGCCATTCATCGAGTATAATGCCCCATTTGACATGTACCTCACTAGACACATGCGACAGCTGGAAAGGCCACAAAAGTACCTCATGAAGAGGATCCTAGGGCTTATACACATATCCTACATGGACAGACTCAAAAAACTGCAGCTATTCTCTGTCTCATATCATCTACTAAGAGGCGATCTCTGCTTGACTTACAAAGCCATGTCTGACCCAGCTCTGTTAGAAATGCTACATCTAAAGAAATCCCAATCCCTCCATACCACATGCTCCAGAGACCTCAACCTCATCATCACAATCAACAGAACATGCTGAAGAGACAGGTTTATAACCCAGTGACTGCACATGCTCTGGAATAGACTTTCCATACATACTTGCAAAGCACCTCACTGGCCCTCTTCAAGAGAAATATTGATGAGTGGATGGGAAATAGAAAGTTCACCCCAGGGATCACTCTAGTGACTCTACTTGATGGAGGCACTGGGAACTAACATCTGGTGGCATGATGACAGGGCACTTCTATGGCCTAGGCTAGTAAAGGGTCCAGGACCATTAGCCTAGTACACACTTATGAGCCTATGAACATAATATGCTTTCTAGATTTGACATGTAGCCAAGTAAACAGCATTTCTTGTATCACAATTACCATATGTATTTATATGAAATAACTTGTTAGTGATTAGATGCATAAAAGTTGTTCCAGTTTGAACATTTACACAGTGCACACATTTATTACAAGTATAGGTTCCCTTTTTGTTGATCTTAAAATGTATATTATATTTTGGTTGTTGATGTCAGCCACCTTAAGACTACCAGCTGACAGTGTAGTATCAGACATAAGCCATGGCATATGTAATAAGTACTGTGATTTATAGTGTATAAAACTAGATAGGTAGGGGTTCTAATGTCACTAAAGCCCACTTTGTGTGTATCTGTGTGTATATTCCCCTGCAAAACAATGACATATACTGTAATGGGCTATCCACCAGCAATGTTTATGCACTTTTTGGGCCTGTAACTTGCTGCTGGCTTCCAAAATGCCCTCTTCTACAAGGCCTGATGATGTCAGCCACCTTAAGACTACCAGCTGAGAGTGTAGTATCAGACCTAAGCCGTGGTGCATGTGATAAGTACTGTGATTTATGGTGTATAAAACTAGATAAGTAGGGGTTCTAATCTCAGTCCAGCCTGCTTGGCGCATGTATATGTATCCATATGGCATAACCTAGGTAACCTAGACATAGGTAGGGTTTTGCAGTGTTTAATTTGTAGTGGGTTATGTGCCCCCCCAAAGGACTGACCACAACAAGGCCTGCTTATAGCATCTTAAACTGATAGTACTAGCAGACATGAGGTGTCTTGCATGCAACACATGCTGTGATCTGTAGTATGTACCATTACATAGGTAAGTGTTCACATCTACAAACAGCCAACTTGCAATATGTGTGTGCCTTGGCATGTCCTGTACGCACTGATTGGAAGTGGTGCTAGTCTCAATGTAGTCATTTTGGTGTGTGAGCCTGTTTGAGCATTGTACGTCATGTTATGGAACCATAGGATGTTTGAACTGAACTCCATGTTGGTGTGAATGACCTGAGATGTACCTCCCTGGACTACATGAAAAGAGATATGGAGGAGCTCTCTGATCTTGTAGCCCAGGAAGGTGTGGCCCTAGCCCTGAGTAGCATCCTGCCATCACCCAGAGTGATACCACAGTACAAGGACAAAATTATTGACTTCAACAATTGGCTAAGCTTCTGGTGTCATTCTAAGGAGATTCAGTATCTGTCTGCCTGGGATGACATGATCGACAGACCATGATGCTTTACCAGAGATGGCCTGCACCTATCACCCTTGGGATTCCGGACACTGGCTAAGGTTCTTGCCACCCCTATAGTGGCTTTTTTTAGGCAAAGTTCAAATGACAGATTCACCACCATAACAGGTACAAGCAAGCAAAATCTGAGGGTAATGCTACTCAGTGCTAGAAGTCTAAACCTCAAAATGCACTCACTCGAGACACTCCTTAAAATGGAGAACATCGACATCTGTGCAGTGACAGAGACCTGGTTCAAGGCTTGAGAGAGCACCCCTGCATTACCAGGCTATAATTCATACCAAACCTTTTGGCCATCTAACTTGGACTGAAACACTAAATTCAGAGGCGTGTCCATATTCATTAAGGATATCCATACCTCCAGGCTAGTTGCTCAACATAATGCATCCGAGATTATCCAAGTGCAACTAACTCTGGGCAAGACCGTAATCCAAATTGTAGCTTGCTACAGATTCCCCACCATGCCCCAGGATTCCTACTCCTCATTTTTTGATACACTGGAAAATATTAGGGTACAACCCCACACCCTAATAATGTGCGATTTCAAATTCCCCACCATTAACTGAGAAAACTATTCATGAACCAACTCTTTTGCTTAACATTTTCTGGAATTCATAAATTCCAATGCCTTGGATCAACTTATCCACACCTCCACCAGGGGCAGCAATATCCGAGACCTGGACATTACCAACATGGGCGACCAGTGTTCCACACCAGAAGTTAATTCCTCGTTGGTCAGATCTGAACACAAGCTAATCACCCTAGACATACATATCCCCCCCCCCCCAGGAAACCACTGTAAAAACTTTCTCCAAAGCCAACTTCATGCTTCTTAAGACAGAAGTGGCAAACTTCATGACACCCATGAAGATGGACAATAGAGATATGACTGCTGAACCCTACACAAAAGCACTTTATAAGCACTTATACGAGTGCATGGATTGTGCTATCCCTAACAGAACCAAAATGCTGTCCTCCAAAAAAAGGAAGCCAGTCTGGTGGTCCCCTGCCATAAACAAACAATACAACAGAAGAAAGAAACTGTTGCAAAAAGAGTAAAATCCCATGATTGGAGGAACTCCCTGGTCAGCCTCAGTAAGAAGCTGAGATCCCTCATAAAATCCTCGAAAGCTAGTTATGAAAACAAAATCGCGATTGATGCTAAAGACAACCACAAAGCATTCTATAGCTATGCCAAGAATCTCAATGGCAACACTCATATTTGCTCTGAGTTACAACACAATGGCACTAAACAGAACCAACTGATATTGCCAACATCCTGGCAGATAGGTTCAGTGCTAACTTTACCCCCCTCACCCCTAAAGAGCTCATCTCTATACCGGAAGAATGCAAAATTCCTGTAATCACAGCTGCACAGGTAAAAACCACACTCTCCAAAGCAAAAACACAGCATCCATGGGACCTGACAACATCCCAGGCTGCATTCTACATGAACTACAGAATGACCTGGTACCCCACCTAAGTGTCATGTTCAATCATAGCCTCACTTCAAGCTTTATGCCCACTAAATGGCGCACAGTGATGGTTATCCCACTCCACAAAGGGGGAGCCACAATGGTCCCCAGGAACTACTGCCCCATTAGCCTGACGAGCCTAGTCTGCAAGGCCATGGAACATATCATCTTGGAACTTATAAACAAAGACATTGATAATCTCCAAACTCTGGACCCCACCCAGTTCAGGTTTGAAAAGACAGATCATATCTCCTAAACCTGACAGACTTCTTTGAAGCAGTCTCCAAAGCCATAGACTAGGGTAAGGTGGTTCACACAGCATATCTAGATCTTGCCAAGGCTTTAGACAACATCCCCCACTCTGGAATTATAGATAAACTCAGTACTAGGTATAAATCCCTATGTCACAAGATGGGTTGCCAACTGGCTCACTGACAGAACCCTCATGTGAAAGTAGCAGACTCCAAATCCAACTTCAGACCAATGACAAGTGGAGTACCACAGGGTTCAGTCCTGGGTCCTCTCCTGTTTGGTATCTACTTCTCTGAAGTAGAGGCTAACATAGAAGGTCTTTGGCTAATGAAGTTTGCAGATGACTGCAAACTAGGAGCCATAATCGAAACTCCTAATGATGTGGACATCCTACAAAAGGGCTTCACTGAGACAAATGCCTGGTGTCAAAACCATGGCCTTAAGCTCAATGCCAAAAAGTGCCTTGTCGTCCCCTTTGGTAAAAGCTCTGTACCCATGAACTACCACACAGGCAGTAGTCTACTTAACACCGAAAGTGTGCTAACAGACCTTGGGACACAGGTGAACAGTAGTCTCTCCTTTGATAAACACATCACCACAGTAGTCAGGAAATCCTTCTATGTGGCACACCTCATCACAAAAGGTTTCTCATCCAGGAAATAAAAGGTCATTGTTCCCCTCTGCTCATCACTCATTAGACCCATTATAGAGTACAATGGCCCATTTGGTATGTACCTCACAAGACATCTACAACAACTGGAAAGGTCACAGAAATACCTCAAAAAGAGGATTACCAGCCACAAACAGATGCCCTATGCAGACTGTCTCAAAAAACTCCAGCTTTACTCCATTGCATATCGCCTACTCAGAGGCAGTCTCTGCCTAACATAGAAAGCTATGTCAAAACCACAACTGTGTGACATACTCCACTTAAAGGAATCTCAATCCCTCTCGGCTACACGCTCTAGGGACCTAAACCTTGTCACCACAATAAACAGAACAAGCTGGAAAGATAGAGTCCTTTCCCAGAGACTTCCCATACTCTGGAACAAACCACCTATCTATATCAAACAAAGATCCTCATTAGTTATCTTCAAGAAAAATCTTGATGATTGGATGGGAAATAGGAAATTCACTTCTGTGGCTCTGCTCGACAGGGGCACAGGAAAATAATTTTCTTGGGTGGTGAAAGCCAGGGTACTTTTTTGGCTAGGCTTTTATAGGCCCTAGGGCCAATAGCCTAGTACCTACCTATAAACTGTAATGATGGTCATACAGCCTTCATGATCATAGACATCATCATACCTGTAGTTACAGGATCAGCACATATTGCCCCAGTCCAAAAAGGGCACAGGCAGATACCCTGTGTTGAGATGACAGTCACTCAGCCAATCGAACAGTTGGCATGTGCTGAGGTGCACTGAGGTGCTCTATGTGCCATTAGGCAGGGTTCTGTTCCATTGGTGTGTTTTAGTCTGCTAGACAAATCTTTCCCACAAGAATGTAGTACTAAAGTCATATACTGAGTTAATGTCCGTACAGTGAGTCATCCATCTACTATGCCATACAGCCAATACAACATCATACAACATAAGGTACACTAATGTATGTGGTGTACTCATGATAAATGCCAGCATACAGTATCTGTCAGTAACCACTGCAAGTGGCATTGTGAACCAACATTGCATTACATATGTTAACTAATGTAGTCACTCTGTGCATCAGACACATGGCTTTATTTCCCTGCATCGATGGCAAGGATGACAGTAATGTGGCACAGATATCATGACTTGCACAGGGTGTTGTGTGGGGGTGCAGGAGGCCTAGGCTGGCCCAAACAGTAAACAGCATGTGTGTGAGTCAGGAGGGGAGCATGTAAGATAGACCATGGAGAGGTGTCATGTGTGTCTGTAGGTGACCTGCATTTGACAGTGGTGTGTGAGTGTGTGTGTACACAGTCAAGCTCAGTGCTACCCATACAGATGTGTTTGTTGGACAGCTTTGGACTGTACATGGTAGAGTTGACAGTTCACTGTCTCCAGCCCCAAACACGGGAACTGGCTCTGCCACGAGTTGCCCTGGCATCTCCATGTCCAAGGTCAGAAGTGGTGCTAGTACCTGATGGTGACTGCTGTCTGCTGCTGGGACTGTGTTCCCCATGGGACCACTCAGGACCATGAGCCCATGGCTTGCCATGTCATGGTGTGGACAGCACACTCCCCTCTTTAGCGTTGGATGTACTGCCACTACAGGAGAGTGAGTGTGCATGGCCATGTGGACTCTCAGCAGATGGAGTTACTGACCTACGTTCATGGGTCAGACACTCAACTCCAATGACATGTACCATCACAGACAATGTAGAGTCCAAGACAGACACTGTCTCAGTCCACCGTCTGTCTACTGCATCAGTGAACCGATCCAGGGTGTCACCAATTCAGTGGAGGTAGTCACAGATGTCAGACTGTGCTGTATCCTTAACCCTAAGCATACATCTGGTGTTCTGTTCAGACCATGCCTGTGCCTCCATGATGGCCCGCAACATGCACCAAGTGACCCGTGATGTGACACTTGCAACAGGTGGTGGATAGACAACAGGCTTCCTACAAGCACCCTTGTCAATCTGCCTGTTTGGGACCTTGCTATGGGCAGTGTCTATACTCGCTGGAGCCATACTTGCCACACTTTCCTGTTCAATGTCCCCGCCCTCTAACTGTCCAATATCTGTGTCCTCCAGAGGTGGCGTATGTGTGGGCATACAGACTTTGTGCAGCGGCATTGGAGGCAGAAGAGGGATGTCTACCTCTGGGACAGATTTAGCCCCCGACACCCCCACCTGTGCCTCACTGTGGCCACTATCATCATCAGAGACCGAAGAGACACTGACATCAGGTTGTGTAGGGGACAGACACCAACCCCCACAATCACTTGCAATAATAAAGAAAAAAGCAGTACATTAATATCTGCACTATTGTGTACAAAAAGCCTCCAAGACTCATAATAATGAAGACCCACAACTGGATTAGTGGTCAAACAACTTTCTTCTCCACTTTCAACCACAAAAAACTTCCTCAGAACAATATAGAAATTCAACTCAGGACCTTTATAACAATCACTTGAGGTAAATCAAGTAAAACATGACCAGTAATATTTACCTTTTTATTAATC
This sequence comes from Protopterus annectens, assembly GCF_019279795.1. Classification (NCBI taxonomy): domain Eukaryota; kingdom Metazoa; phylum Chordata; order Ceratodontiformes; family Protopteridae; genus Protopterus; species Protopterus annectens. The sequence goes on along the minus strand of NC_056739.1, from coordinate 1,788,216,782 downwards.
AGTATGACACTATACTTGAAAAAAACAACACATGAAAACCCAGTACAACTCTCTTAACAAATGTATAGAAATACACATTTCACTGCCTAATGTATTTACCTTCAACCTGCTGTATTTTAAAAGGCATTTTAGATTCCTTGCCTCATTTAAACTGGGTGCTTTATCTGCTCTTAACTGTAACTGCCAAAATGTATCTGTTTGTTGAACTACACACCTGTGACTACCCCTTCTCGAAACCTTAAGTACCTGTTCCAGATTGGAATTTAAAAACATCCTATGCTGTTTACACACATAGTTATGTTTACCTAGAGAATTATTTTGGCCCTTAACAGTACTAAAATATAATTCTTCCTTAACAAAACAAGTGTCATGCTTACCACGAGCAGAACCATGGTCTCTGGCAATACCTGGCAGACCTGTAAAATGTTGAGAGTGGGGTAATGTCAGTACCACTGCATGTTGCAGCACAACGAGGTAATACTTCCATATATCTCACATTTACAGTAGCTACTGTGTTACTTGTTGTATTAGTCACAATCTGAGTATGAGTGTATAACTGAGGTTAAATCCCTCCCAAAGAACAAAGACCTGACACCCACATAAAAGTATCTACAGACTGACACAATGACTGCTACAGTATTACAGTGCTGATCACAGTAAGCTTACTTGGACACTCCTCAGCTGTGGAAACTGTGGCATCCACCTCTATGATATATGGTATGATGGATGCCTGGGAGCTGTTATGTGTGCCTAGGTACACCAGGAATTCCTCAGTGGCCGAGAGTGTTTTTTTCACTGCAGGCCCTCCACTGGTGACAGCACAATCGCTGGCTACATCTGTTGCCCTTTTGCTGTGCAGCATTTATCATGTCGGTTGCCTGGTGTCAAACCTGGTCATATGTCCTGCCCTTTTGGCCCATGCCATTCACATCACAGACAAGGTCTAACCACAATGCAGCCCGCTGTTGCTGCTTTGTCTCCACCTGAATAGTAGGATGTGATGATGTTACCTTAGTGCTTGCAGTATAATTTCATTCTCTGCATCCGAGAAGGGTGTGTGGCATCTATGATACATAATTCTTGAAATATAACAAAAGGGGAACACATTACAGGATCACATATGTAGATGTGCACTATGTACAGATACAACAAGGCCAAAATGGCTGGCACTAACCACTGCTTGCTCACACATGTCACACTCCACAGTGTGCAAGCCAAGTGTGTGGATACAACTAAGATAGTAGCAATAGTCATGTATTCCCATGTGTGCCATAGTGCTGTATTATCATACACCTAACACTCAGGTCTACTGTGGTGTGTCCCCTATGGGCAACCCCTCGATAATATGTCATACGAACAATGCCACATGAATAGCAGTGTGCTATTACAACCACTATAAAGGGGCAGTTCAATGAAATCAGTGTGCCACAATGACAAAAGACAATGCACTCTTGATGTTTTATACCTCCTGTGTAGTTGTAAGACAGCAGGAGGTCACTGACATGTCATTATCACAGGTCTAAGACAGGCTTAATGCTGTAATCACTATTCCCCGTAAGTCTATTCACCCATCTGCAACCTGTTGTACACAAAAACATTTACATACCTGAAGGAGTGCAGTACTCCTCTGTTGATATGTGGTGATAGTAAAGCTGTCACAATGGCATGCTCTGTGTGAGGAAGGTCTCATACAGAATGATTCCCCATAAACAGTTGCTTACCTTTTAAACATGCTTCCCAACAGCAGGTGATTACCTCTAAACCAATCTGTGGTTCTGAAATGTTAATTGCAGCCAAAACAGCTGATTTGCACTGTCATCAGCAAATGGCATGCAGCAACTGTAGAATATATAAGGCCTTCATGTAGATTAGGGCCCCTTTCTGATATGTTGAGCCGGACATTACTGGGGTGAGGAGACTACATCGTTCCAGGGGGTAGGTCTGCAGCAGACACCTTTACAAAGAGATGGGCATGCTACAGGCTGCAGCTGCTGCTGCAGCTAATAGACATAAGCAGAGAGTGGGAAGACTTTGGAGGACAACAAGCTGTAGGAGTAACTGTGTCAGCTTTGTCAGCCTTGTTGTAGGGCCAGGCCCAGAGTGAGGAATACCCTGTACACTCCAATGAAGACATGTGTTTAAAGTAAGCATGTTAGGCAATAGTATCAATAACAGAGTACTAGGCAACATGTTTGGTGTGTCCTTGAGCAAGATGGAGTTTTGTGGGCGGCACAGTGGTGCAGCGGTTAACGTTGTCGCCTCACGGCAAGAGGTTCTCCGGTTCAATTCTCGGCTGGGGTGCCTTCTGTGTGGAGTTTGCATGTTCTCCCTGTGTTCGCGTGGGTTTCCTCCCACATTCCAAAGACATGCATCTGGAGCATTTCTCCCTGGGCCTCTGCTGAAAACAGGCTCTGTGGAACCTAGGCAGACATTCCTGGTCAACAAATGTTAAATAAATAAAATAAATAAATGTCGAAAACGTAAAATGACGAAGTGGCTTTTAAGCAAATTCTTTCCCTGGGAAAGAAGTCACTTGGCCGCTTCCGTCACTTTGCCGTTTTCAACACTGTAGTGTGATCTTGGAGTTGGTATATTTAAGTAGGGGGTGTGTAGGGGGCAAAGCCCCCCACTTAAAATAGTGTTTAGTGTGATTTTTTTTTTTGGGAACATCAAATTTTTTCCCTGGGAAACAATTCGCTGTTTTGGCCATTTGTTCTTTTTTGTTTTCATTCTTTTGTGGTCAATAAGACAGGGTTCGATCTTTTGACCGTTTGTTGTTATAACATAGACCCTGTATATCTTAATTTATTTATTATTGTTTGACTGTTTTCCATGCATGTGTGCACTTGTTTCATATAGATATGTGTGTGTGTGTTTGTGTGTGTGTGTGTGTGTGTGTGTGTGTGTGTGTGTGTGTGTGTGTGTGTGTGTGTGTGTGTGTGTGTGTGTGTGTGTGTGTGTGTGTGTGTGTGTGTGTGTGTGTGTGTGTGTGTGTGTGTGTGAATATGTCCATCATCTGGTCTTACAGTCTGGTAGTAATGTGCATTGTGTATATGGACAGTCTTTCTTACAAGCAGGGACTTCAAATGTGTATTTTTGTTGCTCAGCTGTGGTAATCTGCACAGTGACTCTGACAGGATTGTGTGGTGCACCCTGCTATTAGTGACCCTCATTCACATTACCTGACATATGTGAAGTGTGTTCCTACCTGCAGGCCTGTGACTTCCATCAGTTAAAAGCAGTCAATTCATTTGACATGCATTGTGTGGATAAAGAGTGCATGACTCTGTCATTAATTGCCAGCTTTACAATACTGAAAATTCAGTGCTACACACCACTGGATTTGAACCCAGGACTGTGTGTGGCAAAAATGTACTGTTTATGAGGCATTTAACAGACAGAGCTACTGAGTCATTACTGCAGCAGGTGTATTTGCAAGACATATGTGCACACCTACAGGCTGTGACATGTTTTACAACCATCAGTATGTGCAAGTCTTTAAATGGATGTATTTCTGTTCCAGGGACCCAGTTGCATATGTATTTTGCCATTAATGTCTTAGCAGGTGTCTCTCTACATGTTGCTGATAAAAGGGCACATGTACTTGCTATCAGAGGCCATCTGTGTGGAGTTTGCATGTTCTCCCTGTGTTCGCGTGGGTTTCCTCCGGGTACTCTGGTTTCCTCCCACATTCCAAAGACATGCATCTGGAGCATTTCTCCCCGGGTAATGCCTTTGGCTTTGTAGTGGTGGACTATTGCACCAGAGTCCCAGGAACACTCCCATGTTTTCCATTAAGTTTTATTCAAGTTTGAGAGGCGAAGTAAGCCACACCACTATGAATGCAACTGGCAATTACTATGTTTTTTTTAAAGCACCTGTTTTAAGTAAGAGTTGTATGGCATGGCAGACTAATGCACTGGTCTACAGGTGCAATGTTCCCGGGTCTGAAACATGGAACAGGTCTTTATTCATAAATGTGTAATAGAATATTAAGGACACATATAATCAATATAGCTCTATTTAGCTGAGCTTAGCAAAGCTGCATAATGTGGTGTGAAGTACAGCATCACGCTAACAAAATAGAAAAGAAAAATAGGGAGACAGGAAAGTGGTGAAATGGGGTGCAAGCAGGAGGAAAAACATAGTGGAAGGCAGGTAGGGATGTGCAGGAAGGGTGTAGGAAAGAACTACAGCTATCCATTTCTTGTACAGCAACAACTGTGCACTTTGACAGAATACATACATGGATTTGAACTCTCACCCACAAGGAGAGGGGTGAGGACAGCATAACTGCGTTGTCAAGCCAGTTGGACTAAATTACTTGTGTACAGTGGACATGTGCGTGAAATGGACAGCTATGTATGGGGTGATTTTTTTTTTTTTTTGTTACAGGTGCCAGTTTTTTTTTTTAAGGTGTGAGTGGAATGTTGGGGATGGGAGACAGGTACATGTGGAGCAGTTAAGTTGGGTAGGTGAGGATGCATTTGCAGACAGACAAGACAGACAGGACAGCAGACAGGGTCAATGTGTGACACATGAGGTGGGTGAACACCTCGGAGATGTTGGGTTTTGTGGAATCCATGTCCCATATTCCTCCAGATGGCAGCATCGTGGCTCACATCCCCACCCATGGGACTGTTGGCACTGCTCCTTCACTGCACCAGGGTGGCAGTACTGGAGGCTGCCCCACCAGGTCAGCCAGCATGCCTTCAGTCCGGCACAGGTGGCAGTCAAACCCACAGTAGACTATCCTGCACAACAAGATCAGCAGCTCATCCTGGGTGACACCACCACCTCCACCACCACTCTCAGAGGGGAATGGGGTCCTGTCCCGTGGGGCAGTACTAGCTGACACTGCAGGTTGTGCAAGGGTAGCAGAGGGGGCACTACTGGTCTGGGTCCCATATGTGCTGGGTCCTGGTGCTACAGCCGGTTGAGGCAAGGTAGGGGGATCAGCTGGAACTGGCCTACTTTGACGTGCTGTGGTGATAGAGATATAGCAATAGGTTAAGGTTAGTAATAACCAAACCGTTGTTAGTATTAACTGAATGGAACATCATTTTAATTTGTACAAATACATATTAATGTATAGTATGTGTAACACAACAGTCAGTAGGATAACAGCATGCCAGTACGAAGCAAACCATAAGGGCAACAAAATAGTTAGTTTAACAAAGTATTTTAATAGTGAATCATAATAACACACAACAATATTACATCACATTTTGCAAAAATGTAGTTTAACAACATATGTTAAATCATAATAATAGATAACAATAATAAATAAATTAAGATAAAGGGTAGGGAGAGAGAGAAAAAGCATTCCATTAGTGGCATTGCAGATTATAGCCCTGAAAACACTGATAATAAATACTCTACAGGTGTGTCATGTCAGTTTTGGTATAGTGACTGCAATTCTCCTATAGCTGATGTCGCATGTACATACCTCTCAAACTGTTAGCATGGGTCAGTATGGGCCAAGCTATCACAAATGCTGGTACACAACTACAGAGAACAGTTTCACATAATGTAAACTTATATAACTACAAAGATGTTCTGTGAGCAGATTTGATAATATGTTGCATTCCAGGTAGTCTTTCTCCGGTAATCATGTGGCAGACAGATTAGGCAGTTTTAATTACATTACAAGAAATCATGACACTTGAGAGGCATGTCTGTGTACAGTACATAAATTAGACAGCCGTCATAGCTTAGTTGGGAGGCATGGTGATAGAACCCAATAGCTGTGACTTCAGGGGACATCTGCAAATAATGTAATAATTGATTGCAGCAACTTAATACGGACATGGAAGCAATGCAGCCATACTGCAAATAAACAGATTTATTTATGAATCAACAATGCTGGAGAATACTTTCTTGCTATTGATTTTAAAAGTCTGCAAACTCTAAACACAATATACGCTCATAATATGGGCTACTTCACCCATATACCGTTAGTTCCTATGGAGAGAGAAAATGTGAGCATTACATGACTGATACTGAAAATTTAGTGCTACACACCACTGGATTTGAACCCATGACTGTGTGTGGAAAAATGTATTGTGCGTAACGCATTTAACAGACTGAGTTACTGAGTCACTACAGATTACTTACTGACTGATACTGGCCTAGTGATAACGTGGAAACATAGTATGAGCTGAGCAGTACAAGTTACAGGACATTCTTCTTGCATTCTAGAACTATTACTGTGTTATAATTAACTGCAGTGACTATCGAACACACATGCATGGAAAACAGTCGTACTGCATATATTAATACAGCTTTATTTTAGAATCAACAGTGCTGGTGAACACTTTTTATTGGTATTGCTTTGAAATATCTGTGAAGTCCAAACACACACTATCTGCCCATGGAGTGGGCTACCTCACCCATATATCTTTATTACCTGAAGTAGGAGGAACAGAGAGTATTATGTGGCTGATATTGGCCTGGAGACTGCCTTGGACAGTACTGTGAGTTAAACAGTACAATTTGCAGGCCATTAGTTTTGTATTTTACAGCTATTACAGTGTTACACTTGACTGCAGCAACCTTACCATAGACAATCAATGCATACAGCTCTACTGCAATAGTTATGACATGACAATCCTGCTGTACACCCTTTTGCGTACTGTTATTGGTATTGTTTATTGCACTACAGTTGTTATTGTTCATTTATTGCACTACAGCTGTAATTGCCCATTTATTGCACTGCAGTTGTATGTGCCTATTTATTGCAAAGCAGTTTAGCAGTTATTCTTGTGTATACTTTATTGCAGTAAATGTTTTGCTCTTTCTTGCTTATAGTACTACAGTTAGCATAATATATCTGTACTTACCACACTCACAGCACAACCTGGCCAGGCTCCCAGACTACATGAAAAGAGACATAGAGGAGCCCTCTGAGCATGCTGCAGCCGGTATGACCCTGACCTTGAGTAGCATCACCCTCACCAAGAATGATACCAGTTTGAAGACAAGATGATCATTCAACAATTGGCATATTGGTAAAACAGAGGAAATATTATTTACATATTTGTGGATGACATTCACTGCTCTAGCGGCTTGCACCTGTCACCCATATTGTCTAAAGTTCCCTCTTTCTGCCTTTTCAGGCAAGGCTCAAAAGACAAACCCACCTCCATAGGTATCACAAGGGATAAGAAACTAAGAGTAATGCTACTCCTGGCCAAATGGTAAACCTCAAGATGCCCACCTTAAACTCTCCTTAGCATGGAGAACATCGATATCTGTGCAGTAACAGAAACCTGGTTCAAGGCTCAGAGCCCCCAGCACTACCAGATTATCCCACTTCTGCACCCAAAACTTGGCACACCTTCAAGAGCACCAGCTGCCAGTATCAATATTAGTCAAAGATACCCACACCTCCAGGTTGGTGGCACAGCGAAGCATCAGAGACTATCCATGTACAACTAACTGTGGGTAAAACTGCCTTCCAGTTTATAGCCTGCTACAGACCACCCTCCCAAACACAGGAACCCCTCTTGGCCTTCCTGAGAATACTGGAAAATATGAAGGTCTCTCCAAACACCATTATATTGGGCGACTTCAACTACCCAAACATAGACTGGGAGCATTACTCTAGCTCCAACACCCTAGCCCAAAGGTTCCTAGAATTTATAAACTCAAATGCTATGGAACAACTTGTTACCACTCCCACAAGAGGGAAAAACATACTGGACCTGATCATCACCAACATGGGGACACTATGCTCCAGACCAGAAGTGTATCCCTCACTGGTAAGATCAGATCATAAACTAATCTCACTGGATATTCACATCCCGACCTCACCCCCTGCCCAGAAAACCACAGTGAAAAACTTCTCTAAAGCAAACTTCACACGCCTCAAAACCGAGGCGAAATCCTTCAAAGCCCCCGGGCCTGTGGAAAATACGGCCCAGACCGCAGAATCCTTTATAAACGCATTCTATGAACACCTTCAGGAATGCATGGATCATGCAATCCCAAATAAAACCAAGACCCAATCCTCCAAAGGCAGGTGGACCCCAGCCATAAACAAACTATACAATAGAAGGAGGAAGCTACTACATGATAGAGCAAAATCCCAAAAGGGAAGGCATCTCTGATCAGTATTAGCAAAAAACTACGGGCACTCATAAAATCATCTAAGGCCAGCTTCGAGAGAAAAATTGTACAGGACACTAAGGATAATCACAAGGCTTTCTTTAGTTATGTTAGGAACCTAGGTGGGAATTCCCAGATATGCTCAGAATTAGTCCAAAATGACAAAAATACACCGAGCCCACAGACATTGCCAACATCCTAGCTGACAGGTTCAGTGCAAACTTCTCCCTCTCCCACCAAAAGGGCAAATATCTATCCCAACAGAGTGCTGCCCCTGACATCTCAGATGCTCAGGTAAGAGCTGCCCTCTCCAAAGCAAAAACACAGCATCAATGGGACCAGATGGTGTCCCGGGCTGCGTCCCTACATGAACTCCAAGAAGAGCTAAACCCAAACATAAAACTACTGTTCAATCTCAGCCTTACTACAGGATATGTACCCAAAGAGTGGCGACAGCAACAGTGGTCCCTCTCCATAAAGGTGGTGCCTCAACGGATCCTGGAAACTATCGCCCATAAGCCTGACTAGCTTGGTCTGCAAAGCTATGGAAAGGATCATCATGGACATCATAAATAAAGATATTGGGGACCTACAGACACTGGATCCTACCCAGTTTGGCTTTGTTAAGGGCAGATCCTGCCTCTTAAACCTGGTCAATTTCTTTGAAACAGTCACCAAGGCCATTGACGAGGGAAGGTGGTCCACACAGCCTACCTGGACCTCGCAAAAGCCTTCGATACAATACCCCACTCGGGCATTATAGATAAGCTCACCAGCTTAAATATAAACCCTATGTCACTAGATGGGTTGCAAACTGGCTCAAGGACAGAACCCACATGGTTAGAATTGCTGGAGCCATGTCAGACTCCAAACCAGTTACAAGTGGCATCCCACAAGGCTCAGTCCTGGGACCTCTCTTGTTCGGTATATATTTCTCGGGGGTACAGGCCAACACGGAAGGACTGTGGCTGACCAAGTTCGCAGATGACTGCAAACTGGGCACCATAATCAACTCTCCAGCCGACACAAGCATCCTCCAAAAGGGCCTCATAGAAACAGACAACTGGTGCCAGAGCCATGGCCTCAAGCTAAATGCCAAAAAGTGCATAGTCATCCCTTTTGGCAAAAACAAAGTGCCCACAAATTACCACATAGGTGGTAATCCATTAAGTACAGAAGAAGTCATTAGGGACCTGGGGACCCAAGTTGATAGCAATTTCTCATTTGACAACCACGTGGCCAAAGTGGTTAGAAAAACATTTTATATAGCCCACCTAATCATGAAGGGATTCACATCTAGATCAGGGAGGTCATCGTGCCTCTTTACTCATCCCTCATCAGGCCCATAATTGAGTACAATGCCCTTTTGGGATGTACCTTACCAGACACCTGCAGCAACTGGAAAGACCCCAAAAGTACCTCACCAAGAGGATCAAAGGGCTCAAACAGATGCCATATGCTGCCCGGTTAAAGAAACTCCAGCTCTACTCAGTGGCATACCGCCTGCTCAGAGGCGATCTGTGCCTGACGTATAAAGCCATGTCCAACCCAGAATTAATGGACATGCTGCACCTCAGAAAATCCAAATCCCATCGAGCTACCCGCTCAAGAGACTTGAACCTCAGCACTGAAATAAATAGGACATGCTGAAGGGACAGATTCATAACCCAGAGGCTCCCTTCACTCTGGAATAAAATCCCAGTCCAGGTTAGGCAGAGTCCCACATTGACTCTCTTCAAGAGGAATCTTGATGAGTGGATGGGAGATCGTAGGTTTACCCTGGCTATCACTTCTGTGTCACTGTTAGACAGAGGCACAGTATACTAACCTCAAAAAAAGGCATAGCAAAATTAATTTAAAATGGGTGGCGAAAGCCAAACACACTCTGGCTAGGCTTATAAATGCCCTAGGGCAGATAGCCTAGTATGAACCTATGAACCTATGTGGCTGATATTGGCCTAGAGACTGCCTTGGGCAGTACTGTGAGTTAAACAGTACAATTTGCAGGCCATTAGTTTTGTATTTTACAGCTATTACAGTGTTACACTTGACTGCAGCAACCTTACCATAGACATTCAATGCATACAGCTCTACTGCAATAGTTATGACATCACATTCCTGCTGTACACCCTTTTGTGTACTGTTATTGGTATTGTTTATTGTGCTACAGTTGTTATTGTTCATTTATTGCACTACAGCTGTAATTGCCCATTTATTGCACTGCAGTTGTATGTGCCTATTTATTGCAAAGCAGTTTAGCAGTTATTCTTGTGTATACTTTATTGCAGTAAATGTTTTGCTCTTTCTTGCTTATAGTACTACAGTTAGCATAATATATCTGTACTTACCACACTCACAGCACAACCTGGCCAGGCTCCCAGCATGGCTGTCGATATTGCGAGCCCTCTCTGTTGCAGCTATTGGGAGAGAAGCACACCATTATACATACCAGTTTAGCAGACATTCAACTTGCATATTGGTAAAACAGAGGAAATATTATTTACATATTTGTGGGACATTCACTGCTCTAGCGTCTTGGACCCATATGTCTAAAGTTCCCCTCTTTCTCCTCTTCAGGTTGTCATAATGGTGACAACACTGATTACCTGTGTGGGGTAACCAGTAACACTGGTGAGCTTCCTGGCCAAATGGTTCCAGGCCCCACCTTACACTCTGAGCCCTGGAAACCACCCTGCAGCAGCCTAGGTTCATGGCTTTTTACAGGAACCCAACCATGGCCCTGGACTCCTGAATATCCCACTTCTGCACCCAAAAGTGCACACCTTCAAGAGCACCAGCTGCCATATCAACAGTCGACTGGACTCCAATAAATGGTGCAGAGTTCCCTTCTATTGTGCTTAATGTAGACTGTTTTCCTGCCCTTATACATCATTGAGCAACATTAATAAAGTTCCTCATAGCTTAGCAGTGAGCAAACTAGCTAAGCAGAGCCGAGCAGTGCGAAAACTTGCACAACTGTGGATTTAGAGAAGCCTAGCACCACGCAAACATTGGTAGCCACTAGCTTGTTTATGAAGTGCTTAGCATGGCTGAGCAAAGTTTAGCAGAGTGCAGCAGTGCCATATTTCACAATTTTGTTATTAAATTAAACAAAAATTGTACATTAAATTACAAACATGTTCTGCCTGCTATGGACTCGAAGCCAGGACCTACTACACATTAGGTCATAACTCTACCCAGTTAGTTACTTGGGTATTAAAAATGCTAGTATATCTTCACATATACTACTAGGCTACCTGTTAGCATTGCTAAGTACTGTGCCGCACCGTGCAAACACATGTAAACAAACCTATAAATAAATAATTAATTACATCTGGTTTCTATTTTTATATGTCTGGCAGGTGTTGGCTGTGTATGTATAAGCGGTGCAAGGCTCTACGGCACTCTGCGCTGCACCTCGCAAACGGCAATTACAAAAAAAAAAAAGAAAATTACAATGGAAAAATAAAATAATTATAATTGATTACACCTGGTTTCTATTTCTACATGTGTAGCAGGTGTCAGTTGTCTATATGTAAGCGTGGCTTGGCATTGCTGTGCTCAGTGCTGTGCCGCGTAAACATGCAGAAAAAATAAAATAAAATAAAACCATGTAACTTATATATTACACATTTAACACAATTCACAGCATGTCAACAGTGGCATGGTGCATTACAGGGAGTCACACCCTGTACATAACATCTGACCAGGCATCCACAACCATGGGCAGCCTCTACACATCTCCCTACACTGATTCAATATCCCTGTTCCTATGATCTCCCTCAGCAGCGTGCCATCATTAATATGCATGACTCGCTGCTTTGGGGGAACTGTGGCTATGTACATGGATACATAATGTACAGACTGTACACGGTGCCTACATGGAGTTTATTAAATCCTGGGGCGTATGTTTTATTTGCTTTTAACATTTTTGTATACTACGAAATTATATGGAGACCAATACTTTCTGTCAGTCTGAGAATGCCTCCCTTTAATGGAATATTTAATAGTGTTTCTCAAAAGTAATAACCATAATATATTATAGAATGCCAACATTCATGACAGATCCCTTGGTGACAAAAATCTAAAATTCCTATTTATGATTCATTCTGCCCCACAAAGATAGTGCTGTGCATACTTGTCTTAAAAGTACATTGGAACTCTAGGTCAGATATATGCAAAAATAAATTCAATTACACCATATGCCAGAAAAGTTCCTTTAGTGTGAGAAATTTCTCAACAACATTTTATAAAGTGGTAACGCAGATGTATCTCATTAAAGACAGGGATAATATAACTGAAAATATAAAAAAATACAAAGAAATACACTGTTTGGCCCACTATGAATATTACATCTTTCAAAAGTAATGTTTTACAGCCTGAGGCCTTGAAAAAGTTTGCATTTTATTTAAACCCACATGTCTGCTATGCCAGTCCTTCACAATTGATTTGGTTATTATAGGATAAGATGTTCCACTGCAATGTATTTTTATTTTCATAAAGTACTTTGCAAACAGTGTGGACTCTTTTCCAAAAGTATAAGATTTTAATATGTAAGTTTATCAAACACTTGTTCAATAAAAGAGCACTTAAAATCCCATATTTTGCCAGTGTGTATTTCTCTGTGACCTGCAAAAGTGGGAACATACTTAAGACTGCTGCTCTGAGTTATTTTTTTTTTTATTTTAGTATTTTAGAACCTTTACTATATGTGGTCTGTAATCACAAAGCTGCACTCCTGAGTGTGTCATCCTTTAGAAAATATGTTAAACCAAGGCCTCATCTGCCTGAGTTGGTGGTGACTCAGATGTGTGTAAAAGATCCCAGAGAATTAATTGAAAGCAGTAAGGGAAGTTCCATAGTGCTCTGGCTAAATGTCCCCAGTATGAATACCACCTCAGGTTTCGTCTTTCACTGAAAGAGATCACTGGCCTAGTGGAGGCTTTGGACGTGGCCAAGAAAAGAAGGAAAGAAAAAGGCAATGGAGGTAGGAGAGTATGTCAAATTGAATGCAGTTTCAGACAACAGCAAGAAGACATAAGGAAGCATATTTAAATAAGCAATAAAAGGAGTAGAAGAAAATATGAACTGCAAATTGGATTTATATTAAATCATCGAAACATCATATCATTGAATGGCATTTCATCGGAAAAGCCATTCAATGAACCCCCTTTCCCCACACCCCCTGCTAATTATATATACTGACTCTGAGATCCGACTACAGTGGGGGAAGGGCAAATTTCCTGATCCCTGTTGTAATGTGATCTCAATCAGAATGGTTCAGCATGTTCGATAAAATGCCATTTGAAATTTAATGATCTGTTCTTTCGATGAAATAATAGGGACCTCAGCAAATCATACATCACTCCGAGCATGCAAGTCCAGAGATTCCTGGACTTTGTAAACACAAACGCAATGAACCAGCTAGATCGTGCACCCACTAGGGACACTTTCATCCTTGACCTGCTCCTCATAAGCATGGGAGAATGTTACTCTTCACCTTAGTGTAATGTCCAGGTTGGTTAGGTCTTAAAGCTGTCTCCTTTGAAATAAAAATAAAACCAGAGACCCTAGCTATCCCTGGAACATTTAGAAATTATTCTAAGGCAAATTTCTTACTATTAAATGAAAACCTAGGAAAATGTCATGCCCCAAACCCTGCAAACATCACTTCCTTTGTGAAATTATTCACTGAAACCCTATATAATTATGTTAATGACTACATAGAGACAAATGTACTTAGCCAGTATAAGCACAGGACAAATTTAAAAAACAAGCCACCCTGGTGGAATCCCTACAATGTAAATGCTTTCTTGTTAATGTAAACAAGAATCTCAGGGGGCTATCCAAGTCTACCAAAGCCAGATCTGAGGTAAAAATATCCTCCCAGGTCAAGGACAGTCACAAGGCATTCTTCAGCTATGTCTGAAACCTCCAAGGCAATACATAATGTGCCAAACTAATTGTAAATGGAGCCACCTATACAGAGTTACAATATATATATATCCCAGCAGAGTGTAGCCTCCCAATCATCTCAAATGCCCAGGTGAGAGCTGCTAAAGCTAAAAACACAGCATCAGTGAGACCGGATGGTGTCCCCGGCTGTGTGCTACACGAACTCAATGAGGAACTAAACCCACACATAAGGCTGCTGTTTAATCTTAGCCTTACCACAGGATACGTACCCAAAGAGTGGCATACGGCAACTGTGGTCCCACTCCACAAAGGCGGTGCTTCTACGGACCCTGGTAATTACCGCCCCATAAGCTTAACAAGCCTGGTCTGCAAAGCTATGGAGAGGATCATAATGGAACTCATAAATAAAGACATAGGGGACCTACAGACATTGGATCCTACCCAATTCGGCTTTGTCAAGGGCAGATCATGCCTCTTGAACTTGGTCAACTTTTTTGAAACAGTCACTAAGGCCATTGATGAGGTAAGGCAGTTCACACAGCCTACCTTGACCTTGCAAAAGCTTTGACACAATACCCCACTCGGGTATCATAGAAAAGCTCACCAGCTTAAATGTAAACCCATATGTCACAAGATGGGTTGCAAACTGGCTCAAGGACAGAACCCACAGGGTTAGAGTTGCTGGTGCCATGTCAGACTCAAGCGGTCACAAGCGGTGTCCCACAGGGCTCAGTCCTGGGCCCCCTCTTGTTCGGCATCTACTTTTCAGAATTGCAGGCAAACATAGGAGGATTGTGGCTGACAAAGTTTGCAGATGACTGCAAACTGAGCGCCATAGTTGAAAATCTATCAGACACAGATATCCTTCAGAGAGGTCTCATAGAAACGGATAACTGGTGCCAGAGCCATGGCCTTAAGCTAAACGCCAAAAAATGTATAGTCATATCCTTTGGTAAAAACAAGGTAACCCCAAGTTACCACATAGGTGGCAATCCATTAAGCACAGAAGAGGTTATCAGGGACCTGGGGACCCAAGTTGACAGTAACCTTTCTTTTGACACTCACATTGCCAAAGTGGTTAGGAGGACCTTCTACATTGCCCACCTGATTATGAAGGGATTCACATCCAGATCAAGGGAGGTCATTGTTCCCCTGTACTCTTCACTTATCAGACCAATGATTGAGTACAATGCCCCATTCAGAATGAATCTTACCCGACAACTGCAGCTATTGGAAAGACCCCAAAAGTTCCTCACCAAAAGGATAAAGGGGCTCAAAAATATGCCATATGCTGCCCAACTGAAGAAACTCCAGCTCTATTCAGTCGCATATCGTCTGCTCAGAGGTGACCTGTGCCTGACATACAAGGCCATGTCCAACCCAGAATTAATGGACATGCTCCACCTCAAAAAATCCAAATCCACCAGAGCCACAAGAGCAAGAGACTTAAACCTCAACAAGGATATAAATAGGATGTGCTGGAGGGACAGATTCATCACCCAGAGACTCCCTATGCTGTGGAACAGAATCCCGGTCCATGTGAGACAGAGCACCTCGCTGGCTCTGTTCAAGAGGAATCTTGACCAGTGGATGGGAGATTGTAGGTTTACCACGGGGATCATCTCTGTATCACTGCTGGACAGAGGCACAGCAAACTAATGGGTATAGTATTCTTCAACCTAAGGGGTGGTGAAAGCCACACAACTCTGGCTAGGCTTATAAATGCCCTAGGGCAGATAGCCTAGTATGAACCTATGAACCTATATATATATATATATATATATATATATATATATATATATAAATATACTGGCCAACAATGTTACTCCCATCTCCTCTTAGCGGCCCTCAAGAAATGCCCTCAGTCATAACTCCCCTAGCACTAGGGAACACTTCCTCAATGCACTGTCCAAGACCAAGTCCAATGCATTGGTGGGCCCTGATAATATCCCAGGATACCTCTTTAACAGCATGAAACATGGCCTATCAGGGACCACTATAACCACTATTTAACTGGGAAAAGCTTTCAGATAGACTTTATGCTAAGGGAATGGAGGACTGCAACTTATATCACTCTGCGCAAGGGCAGGACACCCAAGGATCCAGGTCATTACAGATCCATATGTCTGATTCTGACTGATCTCATATGCAAAACTTTAGAAAGAATTATCATGGAAATTATAAACAATGACACAGGAAGCCTTCAGATAGCAGATCCAACCTAGTCTGGTTTTGTCAAGGGCAGGTCATGCCTACTCAGCCTGGTGGACTTCTTTGAGAAGGTCACCAAAGTAATAGATGTGGGCAAAATGGTGTATACTGCTTACTTTAACCTGGCAAAAGCATTTGACATAATACCTCACTTGGGCATTGTAGACATACACATGAAATTAGGTGTAAACAACAATGTCACCTGCTGGATGGCCAGCTGGTTCATACATATGCTGAAGAAGTTAGGTTAAGAGAGTGCACCTCCACAAAGAAGTTGTTCACTAGCTGAGTCTCTCAAGGCTCAGTGCTAGGGTGGCTCCTTTTTGGCATCTACTTCTCTGAAACCAAGGCCAATATCGAGGGCCTCTGGCTGACAATGTTTGCAGATGATAATAAACTTAGCTCATTGACAGAATCCCACAAAACCCGAATACCATCCAAGAAGGCCTGACACAGACTAATAACTGATGCTAGAACTGCAGTCTAAAACTCAATGCCAAGAAATGAATAATAGTATCCTTTAGGAAGGTGGCTGTTCCTGGAAATTACTACATTAATAATACACCCCTAAATATAGACCCAGTGATCACGGAGTTGGGAATGCATGTAGACACTAACCTGCTCTTTGACTATCATTTGTCTACAGCAGTAAGGAAATCATTTTATGTTACACAACTTCTAAGCAAGGGGGTCTACTTCAGAACAACGAAACCTCACAACACCGAAGACCAAAACACTGAGACAAAAACACCGAAACCCCACAACACCAAATACCACGTAAGTATAACACACACAAAAAACATACACAAATACATACACGGCTGCCCCAAACTACCAACCACACCACCCTACACTAAAAATAGGCAGGGGTCAATCCCCCCTGCACCTCCCACACACCCCCTGCTTTAATATTCTAACTCCGAGATCGCACAGACACGCAAGGCAAACTTACACCCACACACTACAGTCCCTCACACACACACACACACACACACACACACACACACACACACACACACACACACACACACACACACACACACACACACACACACACACACCACAGTCACAGAATACACTTACACACAGCACTACCCCTCACAAATACACTTACACATACATACTCACCCACAGCGGAACACCAAAAGCGCTAAATCAAACTCCCATAACACCAGGATTTTGAATTTCATGCTTTTCGGTGTTCTGCAGTTTCATTGTTTTGGTCTCCTTCAAAACACTTTTGATGTTCTCGTCTTTCGGTGTTTTGAAGGAGACCCAAGCAAGGATATGATAACTAGGTCAAAGGATGTCATTGTTCTGCTGTACTCTACCCACATCAGACTAATCACTGAGTACATTTACTTCAATCCGTACTTGACCAGGCATATGCAACAAATGGAGTATCCACAGAGGTTCTTCACAAAAAGAATACAGGACATAAACAACATATCCTACAGGGACTGCTTCAAAGCCTTATCCTTGTACTCAGTCTCCTACAGACTATTGTCATGTAATCTGTGCCTGGTCTACAGAATATCCTCTGATCCCACTAAGATGGACCCGTTACACACCCACAACACAAATAAATCAGAATTACTTGATTTAGGAAACTAGGTATCTAAACCTCATCTGCAACATTAATAGGACAGGCTGGTTGTACAGGTTTGTGTCTCAGAGACTACCCCTCCTTGGAACAGGATTCCCATTCATGTGAAGCAAGAGTTCGTCCTTAACACAATTCAAGTATAACTTGGTCCAGTGGATGTTTAATTGAAAATTTTCTCCATGTCTGGCACCTATGTCTCTAGCAGACAGAGGCAGCATGTAAATGCTTGACCAACCTTGAGCAAGCCTACATATACTCCCCAGGGTATCAAAACTTGTCATATTCATTTGGGAAGTATGACTTGTCTTAAAAAGACCCCCTGCAGCTGTTAGTCTAGTAATCACCTAAGAGCCGATAAAGGAAATAGAGTGAGAAAAAACAAGATATTACTTCAAGAAGATTGATAATCCTAAGGGAAGCTTTCATGTAAAATGGGCATGATAAAAGGCAACAATGAGAGATTTACATGAAGCAGATGGTAAGAAGAAGAAGTGGCAGGAATATAACAAGATCTACATAAGAAGGACCTTTTTTATCAATGGGACATACCAGAGAATGAAGTTAGATGAGCCCTAAAAAGCCTTACTAGCAACAAGGATGCAATAGTTGATTGAATTCCATCTGTCTTACTCAGAATCCTTCAAGCAAATGTTGTTACATTGTTTCTTGGAATTTCCCAGCAAATTTAGAAAACAAGGCAGTGGTCATTTGAGTAGAAAATGTAAATTTGTATTACAATTTCAATAAGGGCAATGATAAAGAAGGCTGAAATTATTAAACAATTGCACTTGTTTCATATGCTAGCAAGGTAATACTCAAGATCCTGTAAGCTAGACTCCAACAATATATGGTGAGAGAACTGCAAGACATTCAGGCTGGTTTTAGGAGGGACAAATAAACTGGGTCCAGCCCAGTTTGGCATTGTCAAGGGGAGGTCATGCCTACTAAACCTGTTGGACTTCTTTGAGAAGGTCACCAAGGCAATTGATGAAGGGAAAATGGTACATACTGCTTACTTGAACCTGGTTAAAGCATTTGATACAACACCCCACTCAGTTATAGTTGATAAACTCACTAAACTGTGCATAAGCTCTTACATAACTCACTGGATTGCTAGCTGGATCACCGATGGGACCCAAGAAGTCAGGACTGGTGAGACCACCTCCACTAAGAGACTGGTCACCACTGGGGTACCTCAAGGCTCGATGCAGGGACTGCTCCTATTTGGCATCTACTTCTCAGAGGTAAATGCTAATGTCAAGGGCCTTTGCCTGACCAAGTTTGCAGATGACTGCAAATTGGGAGCTATAATGGATTTCACCCATGACACAGATATCTTGCAAAAGAGTCTAACACAGACAAATGACTGGTGCCAAAGTCACAGACTAAAACAAAATGCCAAAAATGCTTAAGAGTGCTTTTAGGAAAACTGTGACTTAGGCTAATTACTCCTGTGATAAGACACCTCTAAGAGATTACCTGGTACTCAGGGATCTAGGAACATATGCAGACAGTAATCTGTCCTTGGATCAACATGTGGCCAGTGTAGTTAGAAAACCATTCCATGTTGCCCAACTTATAAGTAAGGGTATGGAATCCAGGTCCAGTGAAGTCATAGTACCACTTTATTCTGCCCTTATCAGACACATCATTGAGTATAATGTCCCCTACAGCATGTACCTGATCAGACATGAGAAACATTTGGAATGTCCAGAATGGTTTCTTAACAGGAGTATCCAGGGAATAAACATATTTCCTATACAGATCATTTTAAGCCCTATCTCTATAATCTGTCTCCTGCAGTTTACTGAGAGGCAGTCTATGCCTGGCATACAAGGCATCCATGGATCCAGCTTTGATGGACCTTTTTTGCATCCACAAAATGAATGGCATCAGAACCACTAGATCCAAGGATTTGTATTTTGCTTAACACATAAATAAAACATGTTGATGAGGTAGATATGTGTCTCAGGAACATGGTCTTGAGCAGGCTCCCCATACATGTGAAGCAGAATCCTTCCCTGGCCCTGCAGGCTCCCCATACATGCGAAGCAGAGGCCTTCCCTTACCTTGTTTAAGTGTAACCTTGACCAATTGATGGGAAATTGGAACTTCACCCCAGGTGTGGCTCCCACGTTGGTGATAGAGGCATGAAGTAAAGCCCAAACTAACATACTCTCCCCCATATAACCTCTAGAAACTTCCTAACTAACATACCCCCCTCCTAAAAAACTCCCATGATACATAGAGACACAATTGTGTTGGACTGCACAGCTAGGCTTTTAAAAGTCTTTGTGGTTGTTAGCGTAGTGTATAACTATGAAGGTGGTTGCTAGCGTAATGTATAACTATGAAGGTGGTTGTTAGCATAATGTATAACTGTGAAGGTGGTTGTTAGTGTAGTGCATAACTATGAATATTTGAACATAATAGAACCATAGATCCAACTGATAGCATTTTTGGATAATAGACAAAACAAAGGATGTCAAGAAAAATATTTTCATTTGCTTTATTGAATATTATAAAGCCAATCATTGTTGATCATAAAGCACTGTGGCAATTTCTTAGAGAAATAGGGACACTGGGTCACCTTAACCATAATACCTTCCTGAGGAATTTGTACGCAGAACAGGAAGCAACAGTTAAATTCAAATATAGAATTACTGACTGGTTCAAGACTGAAAAAAAGAATGTAATAAGGTTGTATATTTTCACCTACTTATTTAAATTATATGCTAAATATATCACATGAAATGCTGGTCATATAAATCAGATGCTGAAATAAAAAGTGCCTGGAGAAATATTAACCACCTCAGATATGCAGATGATATTACTGTTGGCTAAACGCAAAGAAGAGATACAGAATTTGTTGATGAAGGTGAAAGCCAAAAGCAGAAAAAGTGATTTGTTAAATATAAAAAGCAACTAAAATGATGTCATCTTGCCCTATCCAGTCACTGCAAATAGATGGGAAAGAAATTAAGGCAGTGTGCTTGTTTTTTTGAAGGAAAAGCTATGGC
The DNA here is from genome assembly GCF_019279795.1 of Protopterus annectens. NCBI lineage: Eukaryota > Metazoa > Chordata > Ceratodontiformes > Protopteridae > Protopterus > Protopterus annectens. Next base: position 1,788,195,920 of record NC_056739.1, on the reverse strand, counting down.
AAATCTGGATAAGATATTAAAGAACCAAATATCACATTGTCAACAAGGATCCATATATTCAAAGTATGTTTTTTTTTCCCTGCAATAGCAAATGACTGTCATAACTGAACTTTAACTACTGCCCAGAAAATCAATGCTTTTGAACTGTGATATTGGGAAAAAATTCTTAAGAATTCTGTGTACTGCAAGAAGGTGAAATCAGTTAATAATTAGGGAAGCAAAGCCAGAATAATAGCCGGATTAAAACTCATATACTTTGGTCATATGTTCACAGAGAAGATTCACTAGAGAAGACACTGAAAATGGGAAAGATTAAAGGCAAAAGGATACAATGGATAGATAGCAATAGTGAAGTAACAAGTATGAATTTGCAAGAAGACAAGGAAGCAGTTAACACAACAATTCTGTTGTACTAAAATCAGATTCATCTAAATGACTTAAGTAGGAACAAACTATAGAAATAGTCAGGTAATTGCAGATTTTCATTAAAATGAGAGGCTAAAAAGCAATGGCTGAGTTATGCAGACTAAATAAATGTAGTAATTTCACACTGATCAGTTAAGGGGCAAGTATATACCTTCTAATGCTAGTTTTAATCCATTAGTAGTCAAGAAAAACCAACAGCTGAGGTTATTTTTTTCCTGACATTTGTTATGTTAATAACATGCTAACATAGCCACATTATTTAAAAGTACATGTGGCAGTCTGATTCAAGAGCGGCTTACCAGCAAGCATCTTGTCGCTTACTGAACCAAGTCATGGGGGGGGGGGGGTTGAGCCTACATGGAGTTATTTAAGTTCATCACACATTTTTTTTTTCATCAATCTGGTGGTTGCCTTGGCTGAGCATACAAGGTTACTAGAAGCAGTTCCCTTTGGTCACTTCAGCGCAGATTCACTGTCAACCCACGAAACCATTCACCAGCAGCCATATAGGCCTAATTATCAGGATGGCAGTCCAGTTTATCCCTGGCTTAATCATTACAGCCTCACCCTAACTGGAAGAAGTCCCAGGTTTGTGGTTGTTTAAAGGCTGTTTATCCAACAAATAGTATTGCCTTTTTTATGAATGAAATCATTGGGCTGTTAAAGCCCTCATTTTAATAATGTTTTTTTTTTCTTGGTTTTGTTTGTTTTACAGCAAGAAAAGTCTCACAAAGTGTCATGACCTTATTTTAAATGTGGTCTCTCTTCAGGCTTTACTAGGCTAAAGTCAAGGGTCATCATTATGATGCAGTGACAGACTTTCTTCTCAAAATGTTTTTTATTTTTCAAATACATTTGAATGAATTCCGTAGTATTTATACATAACATCTTAAATAACTGTGTACACTATTTACAATAGCCTAACACTATAACAGATCTTAATGTATAAAGTTATTTTATAAGTATGTCCAGTCCATTATCAGAGTGTCTGATCAATTATTGTATAGTGTCAATCAAAGATAAGACTTTTCCCCAAGGGTTGTTGATAAATGGCCTTGGATAAATTCTTAGTTCTTTAATTTTAATTTCCAATAATGCTGTGGTCTTCAGTAGGCTGTGAAGTCTTTCAAAGTTGGTATTGTGTTTGTATTCCATCTTCTTGTTATACACTTCCTTGAAATTGCAAGTATTGTCCATACTAGATACGTTTGACCTATTCAAATAAGGACCTTTGTTCACATTTAATAATACAAGAGCTTTAGTTAAATAAAATGATTCATTAAATAAAGCTTGTAGAAAGTTATTAATACCATTCCAAAATGACTTAATTTTAACACAATCAAAGAAAATGTGGTTCCAATCTGCATTGTGTACTTGCTCACATCTCCAACATATTCCTTTTATGGAAGAACTAATTTTACTGATTCTGTCTGGGTTAAGCATGCTCTGTGCAAGCATTTCTTATTAAAAACTTTCCAGTATTGTGTAAAGGATATATTTTTTATCAATAATAAGATATCTGTTTTAATATGTTCAGTTAACTGCATTGAGTGTCCTTTTGTTATATATTTCCAATATGAGGTTTTGGGTGTTGTTTTATAGTTTATCAGTATTTTGTAAAATTTTGAAATACTGTTTCCCCATGTCAAAGTCATTATATATAATTTCATATATGTATTTTGTAAATTTAGGTATTTCTTTAAATGAAGAATTGTTAATTATTCTACTTAAATCTTGCGAATATGACAAAATACTCTATAAAGTTAGCTAGTCCTGTTGTGGAATTTTGTATGTTGTTTTTATTACTTGCATGTCTAAAACTTTTAGTTCTTTGATACATTGGAGCCAACAAACAAATACTTTCTCTTCTCAGGAATTAATAATTTATATATTTTATGTGGAAAGTTCTTCATGACTATAAATGGTGTTAAAAGACCAAAACAGATTTTTAAATCTATATTTGCATTAATAATTTTCCTAAATGAGTCAATGTAATAATTAATCATACAAGTTTTAGTGGGTTTAGTTATGTTATATTGCATACTAATACATATGTGCCATGGCAAATTGTTTTTATCTGTTGTTTGAAATTATTTTTTGTAAATCAAATTAATTTATTGATATTACAGTTAGTAATTCTTTCCAATTTGCAGAGTAATTTGGACTTATCCAATCTGAGATTGTTTTAGATATTGATGCTTTTATATATGGTTCTTTATCAGGAAAGTTTAATTCTCCATGTTTCCATGGTCTGATATGATGTATTAAAGCTATTCTGTTTCTTTTGGGAAGCCATAAAAATTGTATTAGGCATGAATGTATTTCTTTAAGTATATTCCTTTCTGGTAACAGTTGTACTGCCAAGGCTATATATAAGATCTTGGGCAGTGAAACCATTTTTATTAACTGTAGTCGGGTCTATATTAGAACATCAAAGTTTCAAAACTTCGAATGTTCTAATATCGACCCCTATTCAGTGAAAGCTGAAAACATCGGACATACAGAACAGCGAATTTATTCCTAGGGAAAAAAATTGCTGTTCCAAAACAAATACACACAACACAAGCACAACAAACAAACAGCAATCTACACACATACACCTAAAATCTTACACCTAACCCTACACTAAACTATACATACACCACTAATTATCCACTTACCTTAACCCAAACCCTAACCCTAAGGTCCGTCACTATCACACACTCACCTCACCCGCGCCCTGACCCTAACTCACCTACCCCACCCTAACCCTCACGTCCACACAATTGCACACTTACCTGACCCGCGCCCTAACCCTAACTCACCTAACCCTCCCTAACGTCCACACAATTGCACACATACCTAACCCACACCCTAACCCTAACTAAATCAACCCGCACTCAATCACACACTTACCTGAACCTGACCCGTAACTTTCCACCACAGCGCTGAAAATATCGAGGCAACAGAAACGGACAACCAAATTCTTTCCCTAGGAAAAAATTAGGTTTTCTGTTGCTTCGATATTTTCAGCTTTCACTGAATAGGGGTCGATATTAGAACATTCAAAGTTTTGAAACTTCAATGTTCTAATATAGACCACTATAGTCTATCTTCAAATGTTAATATTATTTTGTTCCATTTATCCACAGAAATTTTAATTGTATCAATGATATTATTGTGGTTTTTTGAGACTAAATCATTATCCTTGCATAACTCAGTTCCTAGATATTTTAAGGTAGATTCTTGTTTCCCTATTATGTGATCCCCTTAGTCTGCAGTTCTTTTTTTTATTTAAAAATAAAAATTTTGATTTTGATTTATTGAAATAGAGTCCTGAAGTCATGTGAAATTTGTCAATTAATATATCTAATTCTTCTAATGTCTCTTTTGTATTAGATAATGTTAGTAACATGTCATCAGCAAATAGCATTACTTTAGAATTGTATTGTTCATAGGTTAGTACTAAGCTAACTGCTCTTGCGAGCCATTTTAAGCCTAGCCAATTATCCCTTGTGAGACTCAAACCCTGCACCTTCTGCTTGCAAGGCAAACACCTTAACCATTAGGCCACCCTCCCAACTCCTTTTTATATTGTTACGAATTGAATCTGCTGATATTTTGATAGCCAGAGTAAATAGAATCAGTGTCATAGGACATCCTTGTTTAGTGCTTTTTGTTATAAATATAGATTCAGAGGTAAAAGGATCTAACTTGGCATACAGTAAATTATTTATATATATATTCTTTGGAAATGAACAAAGGATGCAGGAAATTCAAACAGCATTAGGATTTTGAATAAATAGTCCCAATTTAGGGAATCAAAGGCTTTCTCTATATCTAAGCCAATTATGCAAATATGAGTGTTTCTTTATTTTCCTTAACATAATCTATAAGAGAAATTACCCTATTAATATTGTCATGTGTGTGTATGATATATAAATCCAGTCTGATCATTATTTATGGTTTTGAAAAGTGGCATTTTCATTCTGTTAGTTAATATTGTCATGAATATCTTATAGTCATTATTTAATAATGATATAGGTCTATATGAGATACAGAGGTTTGGGGATTTGTTTTCCTTTAGGATTGGTGTGATTAAGGAATATCTCCAAGGCGGTGGTATTAAAGCTTGTGACTGAAATTCTAGTAGAGTTTTATGGAAGAGGGATAGTATCTTTGAAGGAAAAAGTGTATATATTTCCATAATTATGTCATCTATACCTGGAGCTTTATTATTTTTACCCTCTTTTATTGTATCTGTAATTTCTTTGTAGGATATGGGTGCTTGCAGATCTAGTTTTAATTTTTCTGTTTTTTTATATTAGAACATTTTTCATCGAGATTTAATTGATCAATATGTATATTTTCTTTTTGGAAATGTTCCATATAGTGATTTCTATAGGCATCAAGAATGTTGCCTATATCCAAGACATTTTTCCCTTTCTTTTCATGAAAGATACTTTTAATGTTATTAGCTTTTGATTGCATTTTGATTCTTGTGGATAAATTATTTAGGTATTTGGGAAAAGTGGCCAAGGTATTAATTTGTAAAGCTAAACTAGGTGTTAGAATTTCATTGTATTTATTGTTTAATACTTGTACTTCCTTTTTCATCTCCAAATGATTTTGATTTTTTCAGCTTTTACTGACAAAAGTTTGGATTGTAGATCTAATAATTCAGAATCCCATTCTCTGATTTTTTTATACCAAGTTAAGGTTTTACCATATATGTAAGTTTTTAATGAGTCCTATATCATTGTTTTATTTATCTCTGTGGTGTAATTAATATCTAAAAAAAGCTAAAATTCAGATAATAACCAGGGTTTGAACTCTTTAATTTTAGTTATATATGCTGGAATTCTGGAGTTAAAGATTAATGGTTTGTACCCATTTTGAAGTTTTAGTATCAATGAATTGTGGTCTGAAAAGAGGCAGGGAGTGATTGAGAAATTAATGATTTTAGAGTGTAAGTCATGGGCAGCAAATATTTTATTTGTTCTAGTTTGGGTACCAAATCTGTGATCTTGATGGAAGAACAACAAAGATTTATCTTCTTTAAATTTAAAAGTATCTACAAGATGAAATGATTCTACCCACTTGTTTAAAGCTTTTAATACAGCAGATGTACACAGCAGTCTTTAATTTGTAGTTTCAGAAATATCAAATATACAGTTAAAATCTTATCCTAATATTAAGTTGCCTTTATAATTATTGGAAATGAAATCCAAGTGTTTTTTAACAGTTCCTGTTCCAATGCCAGGGAACCAGTATAGATTGGCTAGGGCCAATATTCTGTTATTATATTTAACTATTAGTAATGCCATAAGGCCTTCTTTATCTTCATACTTATGAATGATTTCTGGCTTAATCACATTTGTTTTCCATAAAATTGTTACCCCTTTTGTCCTTCTCTTATAAGTGGATTGTGCAAATAACATATATTCCTTAGGATTCCATTTGTAATTGTCATTTGTTTTGAAATGAGTTTCTTGAAGGAAGACAATTTGTGCTACAGTTTTAAATATTTCAGTAGATTTGATCTCTTGCTAGGATTGTTTAAGCTATTGGTATTTAAATATAATAAAGTTAAATCCATCTTAGGTTATTTAGACTATGTATTTTTTTGTTTTATTGTGACTTTTAAACATTTTCCTCTGATAACTATAAAGTATATGTTCGAGCTTTTAAAGGAAATTATCAGTTTTATACTTTGAGTGTTTACCAATAAAGTAATATTTTGGTCAGGCATACTAAAATGTTCTTGTGAAATAAGTTTAAATTAATAAATGTTAACAAAACTAAGATATGCACTAGCCGCAGAATGAACATCATTCCTAATCTGATGGATAAACCTAAGTCCATCAGATTATCACTCATACCTTGACAATCCAGAACATCTGAGCTCCATAAATTGAATTATCATATGGAGAATATTTGTAATAGGAATAAGCAATATTTATGTTATTTTGAATAGATATAGTACTATTGTACTATATCATATGCACTAGCCGCGGAATGAACATCATTCATAATCTGATGGATAAACCTAAGTCCATCAGATTATCACTCATACCTTGACAATCCAGAACATCTGAGCTCCATAAATTGAATTATCATATGGAGAATATTTGTAATAGGAATAAGCAATATTTATGTTATTTTGAATAGATATAGTACTATCGTAGATTATACAGAATTCTGATTCAATATAAATGTCTACTTATTGTATAAGCAATTAATACATGAAAGACAGATAACAAGCAATATAATTATACTAAAGTAGGATGTATCATATATAAAACCTCAGTAAAAGATTATAGCCTACAGTTATTTAACATATTCACCCTTATTGATGAAGTCTTTCAAAACTTATTACTTAATATAAATAGATGGTAATAATATTTATACCTAATGTTTATAATACAATGTATTTTACTGGATATATCAGAAGTTATATTTCATTGTTTGCCAAAATTTAAGTAATCACTTTGTTTGTTGCTAACTTACTTAAAGTATAAAGTTTGTTTTATGTGAACATTGATGAAAGTTTGTGCATTTTAATTATCAGTGCACCCCCCCCATTTCTTACACATAAGGATTTTCATATCTGTCATTTCTTATTATAAAATGAGTGAAATTATAGGTTAGAAATAACAAATTCACTTATTGTGGTTAATGATTACAAGTTCCCTTTCCATATTCATAAATTGCCATTTTATGGCATATACTGAAAGTTTTTAGATTTAAATGGCAACATTCTATTTTGTATAATCAGCAAAAGTTAAACTGGGTGATTATTGTCAATTTAATACTATTTGTTTAGAATGTGATTGTTACATTCTGTGACATTCCTAGTTCAGGCTTCTATTGTTTCCCTTAAACAACTTTGTCAGTTTGATGTCATGTATAAAACATTAGTTACCTTGGTAACAGCTTAAGTATTATGTATGGTCAAGATGGGTTACAAAACCACAATTCAAGTTAAAGCAATTATATGACTTGTTATGCACATTTACTTATATGAGAAAATCATCATGCTTCCCGTTGATGTTCAGTATAGTGTATGTCATTTATGACAAGTTAAAACAGTAGTGTTATTATACACAAGCCCATGTTATTAAACCGAGTGTCTATTTTAATACTGTTTGTTCAGAATATGATTGTTACATTCTGTGACATTTCAAGTTCAGGCTTCTGTTGTTTCTCTTGAACAACTTTGTCAGTTTGATGTCATGCATAAAACATTAGTTACCTTGGTAACCACTTAAGTATTATGTATTGTCAAGATGGGTTACAGTAACTACAATTCAAGTTAAAGCAATTACATGACTTGTTATGCATATTTTACTTATATAAGAAAATCATCATGCTTCCCCTTGATGTTCAATGTAGTGTATGTCATTTATGACAAGTTTAGACAGTAGTGTTATTATACACAGGCTCATGTTATTAAATCCTTCTTTAATATCTAAATTCAGCAGACTACTTCATTTTATATGATGATTATATATTTTATGTCTAGATTTACTAAAATCATACATTAAATAACTGTGTGCATTTTTTTTGGCTGTTGCTTAGTTATTTGAGAGACCACAAGCTGTAATGCTTATTCTTATTATGTCCTCCCCGTAGTCGTATGACATTTAAAGACATGCAAGTAGGTGCATGTATGAATGGGTGTGCCTTCTTTGAAGTTTGGGCATCGGGCTGGCAACTCGGCACCGTAAAATCCACTGCCAATCATTAGTGGACCGGAGTTCCACTGTAGTGACCCCTAACCAGGAAAAGCCGAAAGAACTCCTTCCAAGCATGTTTATAAAGTCCATAGACTTTAAATTATGAGACCCTTCTAGTTTCTTATTTGTTATATTTCCATCCTGACATACACACACATATCAGTACTTCAAGCATGGGCAGCAATGCCCATCCAGTGTTGCCAGAATACCATTCACTAGTTCATGTGGTGTGTTTCCAGGCTGTTCTTAAAATATCCAAACCAATATTTGTCCTGTTCCATTTTACCAGCCAGTTCCATGCAGTGGCCACTCTGCCAGTGAACCACTCAACACACCTTCCATTCCCACAGATATTTCCATAAAGGAAATCTGATGACTCTCTAGCACTTCCCGGGCAACCCCAAAAACCCCTAGAATCAGCTATCCCCATATGCCCAACACGTCCGAGCAAGCTCACCTCCCAGACCACTGCAAAGGGTACTGCACAAGACCAAGTTCTCTTAGTCTTTTACAATAAGTCAGATTTTCACTCTTATGTAAGTCCTTAATGTGTTTTGACCAAAATACATTTTAAATATAAAATTGGGCTTATTATTATTATTATTTTTTTATCAAGAATCAACTTAATGAGCTAAACAAAGTGTTGAGAAACCATCAATATGTGTACATGTAGTTTAAAACAGCCCTTTTATTATATATATTTTCTTTATTTTTAAGACAAAAACTTCATTGTCAAGAATCATCTCAGAGGCTCCTCAGAGCCATTAAGCATTATCGTCACTCTCACTTCATTACTATAGCAACCTGGGAGCATTTGTTTCTGTTAGGGTGTCTGTGTACTGCATACCAGAGGCTCGTGATGCACCTGAAGCAAAGCTTCACTTCACTGCAACTTCAAACCTAAATTCTGTCCCTTTCAGCAAGGCAGCAGCCAGGAAAAGAACGGAGAGCAAACAGATAAAAAAAAAAAACAACCTCACAACAAGCCGCAACAACAAGAGATAACAAATTCTTCCAGCCTTCCCATCTCTCACTCAGCAGATGTATAAACAAACTATTCTCTGCCAAAATATCCCAAATCACAATTTTATCCACCCCCATCTCCTGGATCCAGGCTAAAACACCAAACGTCTCTTCCTAATACACAAGCATCAGTAAACCTTGATCACAAGCTGCAACCCGTAGCTTCCCGGAGATGAAAACAGCAACATACAACAGCTGCCAGACGCAGCTGCATCCACATACACTATGTCAGGCTTAATTAAACAGCACTCAAAGCTATTATACCTGCCATAATTGATATTAACTATGTTTAGACAGAATAATAATTACATTTGTACTAGCTGCCAGACACAGCTGCATCTATGCACACCATATCAGGATTAATTAGACAGTACTCGAAGCTATGATACCTGCCATAATTGATATTAACTATGTTTAGACAGAATAATAATGACATTTGTACTAGCTGCCAGACAGCTGTATCCATGCACACCATATCAGGATTGATCAAACAGCAGTCATAGCTGTGATACCTGCCATAACTGATATTAACTATATTTAGACAGAATAATGATAACATTTGTACTAAGAGCTTGCTACTATTATTGAACTAGGATATACACGGCATTTCTAAATCATACTTTAATTGAAGAAGGCATTAGTCTCCATGACAGCATTTTTTTTCAAAACACTCTACTTTTACTGCTGTTATATATGATATTAATTTATTACATTTGAGTCTGAACCCTGATGAATGGTACCTTGTTGAATTAGTTAATTAATTACTTAAATTATTATATTTAAAATCAATGAAAAATGAACAAGAGAAGTATTCACTGAGTTCAAGTAGGGCAATAGAAAGTTATATGTTTGTATTATATGTTGCTTTGTTTGGCTTATATATAATGTAAATAGTAACCCATCTTGCCCTACCTTTGTTTCTGAAGAATTATTGGACTCTGAACATTCTGAATAAATCATTACTGTTTCTCAGTTGTTTAAGAAACCCTCCTTTTTTAAATAAAAACAGATGACAAGTGATGTACCATATCAGTTGATACTTGAGAGATGTAGTTGTAAGAGTTATTTTTTTGGCACAGCTATCTTGGACTCAGTTTTTTGTTTCTTCTTTCTAGCATCAGTCCAATGATTTGTTTCTTTTATTCTTTTAAGAGTAGGGGCCATCCATTCCATTTCTTCTGGGATAGACACTATATATTTTTTTGATGAATATAGTAGCTTCTAATAAGTCATTAAAGGTTCTCATCTCACTGGCAAAAAGTATGTTTATCTTGGCTGGAAAGGCCAGCTTTGCTCTAATGTTGTTTTATTTCAGCAGTTTTATTACTGGCCAGACTTTTTTTCTTTGTTCTTGTATTCTAGAAGAATAATCATTGTCAAACCTTATCAGGCTTTGATTGTATTTTAAGGGTGATTTGATCCAAGCAGATTTTCGTATTAGTTCTTTATCCAGAAATGAAAGAAATTTTATAACGATGGATCTAGGTGGATTATTTGTTGAGTTAGAAGCAGGTTTTCTCAGTGCTCTATGTGCCCTTTCAATTCCAAAATGAAATTCCCCCTTTCAAGTCTAAAAATTCAGGAATCCAGGTTGTTAAGAATGAAATAATGTCTTCTCCTTCAGTGTTTTCAGGCAGACCAAAGATCCTTATGTTGTTTCTCCTTTCCCTGTTTTCTATGTCATCTATTTTGTTAAGCAGCCATGTCTTTTGTTTGAGCAGAAATTCTTTTTGGAATTCTTCCTCTTTGAGTCTCCCTTCAATGTCATTTAGAGAAGTCTCTATATTTGTTATTTTTGCATGGTGTTGCTGTAATAGTTCCTTAAGAGTATTAGTCTGTTTTTGAGAATTTAATTTGAGGTTTTCTAAGTCACTTTTAAAGCCATCCATCTTCAAAGATAGTTCCTCTAAGGTAGCTGTCATTAATTGAAGTTCTTTTTTCAAAGCAGCATCTGGATGTGAATTCCTTGAGTTCATATTCAGTGACTCAATTTATCTCCAAGTTACTTGATAGGAATATTTTTGTATATCTCCACCAGAATTGATATTTATGTAGTTTAGTAGTTTAGCTATAGATTTCTGATGTTTTAAACTTGAAAATAATAACATTTTTCTATATTATTATACTAGTTTATGGAGCTCTCAAAATTCACTGCTCTCAGTTGGCTATCTAGGCTTCACCTCTTCCAGTGACAGACATTTTGTTATAGTAGCTGGAGGGACTATTACTCTGAGTGTATGGATTCTGCAAGGTGGTTGTGTGATTTTAGAGTATTCTCTGATGCTAACGAGGTGTCTTTGATATTCAGTGCTCTATCCTGCATAGGTAGTCTTTGATATGTCTTATCCAGGTAACAGATTGTAGCTGTTACAATTCGTATTTGTTATTGAATTTTCACTCAAACATAGGGTCAGATTTTAAATATTGCTCTTCCAAAACTCCTTGCGAGGAAATAGATTTTTTGTTGGTGTGCAGTTTTGAAGAGTATGAACTCTAAACCACAAATGGTCATTAGAGTCGTTAGAGTTTAACTTTCAGGATTTGCCAGACAGTCGCTAGTTATGAGAGACAATGAAATGAAATTAGAAATTAGGCCAAAATCTAAACTTTCGGCAATAGTATGTGCTGCTGAGGAGTTGGCAGTTTAAACGCTTTTAAGGGTCAGGTAAAAGAAGTGGAATTATTTTCAGGCTACCAGTGCACCTCTGTTATGACAGAACATTCTGGAATTCCTACAGATGTACAGCATCCTTAGAGGTCTCTGGCAGGTGGCCTTGGTGTTGCCAATTAAGTTATGCAGTAAAATAATATACTTAATCTAGTTAGGATGCTACTTAGTCAGTTTCTTTGGTACCATGTTATCATTTGTTAAAAAAAAAAAAAAAAAACAGATGACAAGGTCAGTGCTTAGCTCAAAATTATAATAAACTGGATTTTTCTCTTTGTGGAATGAATTACATAAGTTAGATATTTTCATTTTTCTTGATGGGTTGTGTGCAACTTATTATATTAGTTAAAGATTTATTTTATATGATATATGCATTTTCTTTAATCCATATAATCTGCTATAATTTCAGGTAATTTATAGTGAAGTCCTAAATTGGTGACTTCAAGAAATAAGGCAGTGAATTACACCTAATAAATAATGACAATGATTAGAATGTTAGACTTCCTTTACTACAGTAAATGTATATTAATTCACTTATTTTATTCTGTCATTGTCTGAAGTTAATGGCATTAATATTTTAAAACTGTCCTTGATTGTCCCCATTAGGCAGCCAAGGTAACTAAGACATTTTCAGAACCTTGGCTTGGTAAACTTGGTATTCAATCAGCCTTCAACCTTTCAGTTAGACAGCAAGCTTGTCCCCTCCTGGAGTTTTCTTTTGATGATAAATTTTGCTTTGACAAGACCATGCCCATGGGCTGATATGAAGCTTGGGTCATTTTTGAAAACGTTATTTCATTGGTGCTGACAGTGTGAAGCTGCTAACAAAGTGGTTATTCACTACTTGAATGATTATCTCATAGTGGGTGAAGAAGAAGAGGGGACCAGGGGAAGAATGTTGATTCTCATTAATTTGTGTCCAGACTAGGGTGTTTCTTTTGCCTTGGATAAGGTAGAGGGACTCTGCCAGGTTATTACCTTTTTTAGGATTGGTAATTGATGTCCTCAGTTCAGTGTTTAGGCTCCCACAATGTCTTAGGGGTCCCATCAAAAGGTTGTTAGTAATAAAAAAAAGTCAGGGTAAGAAAGATGGTGCAGTCGCACGTGCTTCTTAATTATGCCTGCTGAGCTATTCCACCAGGTAGGATCTTTTTGATAGTAGTTTCCAACATGCTGAATGAAGGGTAAGAGCCAGCATCAGTGGGTCCAGATCCCAGCCAGAATAAAAGAAGACACTGTTGCAAAAAACAAAAAACGGCACAGGAACAACGCCAATGTACTGAAGTGTATTTAATAAAATTCAAACAAACAAAAGTTGCAGCAAGGACTGTATCCACAACGAAAAGTAAAAGCAAAAAACCAACAAGTTCAAAAATGAAGCGCTTTTTGTCTGTAAGATAAACAGACTTCTTCAGATAATAGCACAGCGTAAATTCAAACCATTTAAGTGCAATGCAATAGTCACATGATACATGTAATCCTGTCATTAACACTTTAAGTTCAGAACAATTCTGACCTACTATTTTGAAAAAACGATGTGCAAGTATTTACTGAGAGAACCATAGCAGCCGCTTAATACAAAATGGTGAAATGTAAAAAATAAATAAAGTACGAGGTTGTATCTACTTCGTACTTAATATAATATCCATTAAAACCATTAAAAACACACATATTGTTACTTTAAGCAAAAATGCCAGATTATGTGCACATGGGAAATTCACTTGAGGTTGAAGTGGATGTAGCGGATGCTATTCCGAATATCTATAAACTTATTACCAACTCTAAAGGGGACTTCAACATTTATAACTATACTGACTTTACTATGGACAATAGTTTAGTTGAGTTACTTGCGAACGGACTCACCTTTGTATCTTCTAATAGAGGTGATTTAGTAGAAATACTCTTAGACTTTAAGCTATACATTAGGAAACTTAATTTAACAGTTTTTCTGGGCGTTGGAACAACTGATAGGCAAGACCTCAGGGTAGCAAGTACTTACAACTAACCCATCCACCCACTTATCCACTTATTTGACCATATGTGCGAAATAGAAATGAGGAAACTGTTTAGCATAAATGCTTATTCTATTAACCACTACAATGTTTCCATAGATGATAAACTGAAGCTAATACAGTTCAAGAATTTACCAATTCGCATAATGAAACCGGATAAAGGTGGTGGGTTAGTGGTAATGGAAGTGAGTCATTATTTTGACAAAATGACAAAGCTCCTTGAAGGACAAGCTTATCAAAAAGTGAGTCTAAACGAGTTAAACATAGCTTACAATAGAATAAAAATGTTTATTAATGACTTGTTTATAGACTCACTGATTGACATACATGTTAATAACTACTTAAATTTGCCTTTACCAACTTCCCTCCTTATTTGGGGTACCTAAAATTCACAAAAATCTAAATGACCCCCCTATGAGAGTTTTGGTGGATGCTCGTCAGTCTATTACATACCCTTGTGCCAAAGTGATTGATTCTATATTGAAAACATATGTAAGTAAAGAGAAACAAATATGCAAAGATTCATGGTCTTTTCTTGAACAAACTAACACACTTGATTTTAACTATGATAAAAACTTTTTAACTATTGACGTTTGTGACCTTTACACGTCTATTCCCCACCATACGGGTATTGAGTGGGTGATAGAATTTATTAGGCTCAGAGGAGCAAGTGACTCTGAGCAGAGATTGATTGAACAACTATTGGGAATAGTTTTAGAGTATAATTTCTTTGCATTCAACAACAACATTTACTTACAAAAAATTGGGGTAGCCATGGGGTCCCCTTGCGGAGGCAGTTTTGCCAACTTAGTCATGGCTTACTGAGAACACAAATATGTCTTTGAAAACACTAACTTGAAGAACACTATTTCTTTCTACACTCGCTTCCTGGATGATATTTTCCTTATCATCACAGGGGGCAGTATAGTAGCAAAAGAACTAGTTGAATACTTCAATAGTACAACTGAATTTCTAAAATTCACTAGTGTTTTCCAAGAGTCAAATATCAGTTATCTTGATGTCCTTTTATCCAAAAATACATTAGGACAACATTATACAGCTAAAATCTATAGAAAGAGTACTTACTCTAACTCACTTCTGCATTTCAACAGCTCTCATCCCCTACATCAGAAAAAGTCTGTTATTAAGGGACAAATTGTACGGGCTGCAAGAATGACTACCATGCAGAGTGATTTTCTAGCAGAATGTAAAAACTTGAACAACATGTTTATACATAGGGGTTACCCCATTAAACTAATTGACAACATAATAACTGAAGTTAAGACCAAGAGGGACAAAGGAATATACAAACCCATTCTGAATAAGGGAACATTCCCAGTATTAACAGAGTTTGAACTTGACCCATTTGATGTAGAACAAGTTGATCACACGAACACCTCTAATCAAAATCCATCTGAGAGATTAGGCCCCACTAATATAATCAATGGGGACATTAGTTTTGTTTTTACATTTAATTTAAGAGCAAAATAAATTGTTGGTATTTTGAAAAAGAACTGGCACTTGTTTACAACTGACAGAGACATCATTCAAAAAATAGGAATATACCCAGTTATTACTTATAGGAGGGGTAAAAATTTGAAAAACATCTTAGAAGGTCAAAATAACAACATACACAGGACAGTGGACATGTCTCGATGTGAGATGTGTAACTATTGTAAACACATCGATATTGGTAACAAATTTATCATCAGAGACAGGAATTACACATTGAAAAACAAGTTCAACTGTAATTCAAAAGGTGTAGTTTACCTAGCCCAATGCCAACTATGTCCAGCCTTTTATGTAGGCAAAACTGACAGGAGACTTTGTGATAGGATTTATGATCATGTATATGCGATCAGTAGACACAGACAAAACAACGCCTTAGCAAAACACTGTATGGAACAACCAAACCACTCATTCAAGTTTAAAGTTATAGAACAAATTCAAGATCAAGAGAATCCTATTCAAATAATGTTAAGAGGTGGTTCAAGTTCATTACTATTAGAAAAGATAGAACTACTATGGCAATTACATTTAGACGCATGCCGACCACCAGTATTGAACGAATTTCATTTGTTAATTTGTATATTGAAACTAAGAAACTGGTTACATTAAGATTAGGATTTTTTCTTTTATTCCAACCACATGTAACCAATTCCTATAGTAATGGAAGTTGAACATCAGGATTCAATGAAGTTTTCTCATCAATTCTTGGTTTGGTTAAGGTTAGAACTTTCATCCTTTTCATTCCAAAGGACGTGTAAAGACTAAAATATACTTTACACCACTGTTAGGAATGACAACACCTGACAGTAAGGTAACTAGTCCACCTACAAATAGACAACTTTTTAAGTCCACCAACTCTACGTACTTACTATCTATTATTATTACAGTACCCATCATCATTGTCTAGTCACTATATCCTATACCGACAAGGGTGTTAAACCATTCATTTTGAATGATAACTATTTTTCATTGTTTAGTGTTTAGAACAGGTTCCAAGCCTCACTATTAATGAGTCCATCATAAGTTACATATTAACTTTGTACTCGTGGTATTCACATTCATTGCCATCAGTAAGACAGCACGTTTTATTAGTTATGCAATAGGTTTTCATACCCATGGTTAGGCTAGAGAGGACAGTGTATTACACTTACATGAGAATAAGATTTTCACAACTACACTGACCTTCATTCTGCCATAAGGTTAAATACAATTATGGTATTAATAGTGTAACATACACAAGTAACACCTGTTCAGTAACATGACGTTTTGTTTTTGTTTTCGCTCTTTTCTGCTCCGTTTTAGGTTTCCCATGTGCACATAATCTGGAATTTTTGCTTAAAGTAACAATATGTGTGTTTTTAATGGTTTTAATGGATGTTATATTAAGTACGAAGTAGATACAACCTCGTACTTTATTTATTGTTTTTTACATTTCACCATTTTGTATTAAGCGGCTGCTGAGGTTATCTCAGTAAATACTTGCACATCGTTTTTTCAAAATAGTAGGTCAGAATTGTTCTGAACTTAAAGTATTAATGACAGGATTACATGTATCATGTGACTATTGCATTGCACTTAAATGGTTTGAATTTATGCTGTGCTATTATCTGAAGAAGTCTGTTTATCTTACAGACGAAAAGCGCTTCATTTTTGAACTTGTTGGTTTTTTGCTTTTACTTTTCATTGTGGATACAGTCCTTGCTGCAACTTTTGTTTGTTTGAATTTTATTAAATACACTTCAGTACGTTGGCATTGTTCCTGTGCTGTTTTTTGTTTTTTGCAACAGTTTCTTCAATTTTGGTGTTTAGAATAAAAGAAGACCTCTCTCTATGGAAGACCAATCTGAGCAATTTTAACACTATATCTCTTTCGCATAAACCTTTGGTGTCATATAAGGCTTTTCAGTTATCCAGCAGCTCAGCTTCAGGGTTAGGTATGGGAGGTTACTTTCAAGGTTATTGGTTTGCAGTAGCATGGACCGTCTCCTGGTCTGAAGAGAGAAGGCAGGACATAACCTTTCTTGAAATATTATTTGGGTTGTTTCATTAGTTTCAATGTACCATTTCACTCACAGCAGGATCACTTTCTATTCTGATAATTAGGCAGTGGTGCAAGTATTAATGAAGAGGCCAATGAGGTTGCTAGATTTATTAATTTTAAAGAGCAATTTAAGTTTTACTGATAAATACATCCCTAGAAAATCCTATAGCATTGCTGATAGTCTGTCATGTTTTCAGACCTCCAAATGTTATCAGTTGGCTCTGGAAGCACACTGGTTTGAGACACTTGTACCACCAGAGGTCTTGTTAGTTGGGGAAGATTAACATTCAATGTTTTGTCCAGATCATGGGCTCTGAGTACCAAGAGAACATGGTCTGGATCCGTCAGTCCATTCAAGGCCTTCTACCTTGGCTTCCCTAGTCACAAAAGACATTGTCCCATTCCAGTTATTGTTCATTTCTTAATTCAGTGTTGTCTGTTGATGAGGCAGCAAGTACTTTTTGTATTCATTTGAAAGCACTAGTTTGGTTGGTTCTTTCAACTAATCTTTTGGACATCAACAAGAATTTGCTAGTTACCAGAGTTGTGAAAGGCTGCGGCAATGTTAAAGGGGTAATCTCAGATGGCAGGAAATCCTTAACCAGACATCTTTTGGGAACTATTATGTTAGGTGTTTTGGTCACTTCTGGAGATTTCCGCACTTTTGCAGTTTTGTTGATTCTATTCTCTTGGCCATAAGCAAGTACCTTTAAAATAAATTAGTTACTACAGTCATTGTATTTAGGAGATATAATCCTGTCCAAAGAGCATTTCACCATCTGATTGAAGAAACCCAAAGCAGATTAGAGTGGTTGTGGGCAGCAAGTTTACCTAGGCAAGGCAGGAGTTATTTTTCTCTGCTCTGTATACTGGATCATGGTTTTGCATATGCTGGCACCAGATGTTTCCCCTTCACAGGTGGTTTTCCAGCTTACTTCAGATCATGTAATTACTGCTAGAGATGTCAATTCAGCATTTCATAAATCCTTGCTATGTCAAGGAATTCCTCCTTTGGGCTTTACATCACACTCCTTTGCAATTGGTGAGATCTAGCACAGGAGGACAGTCAGTGCAAATTTTGAAAAGGACTGGCAGATGGAGTTCTAGTGCCTTAATGTCTTATTTAAGATAGTAACAGCATATTTTAATTTGCAGGTAAAACGGTTCTGCTGGTCATAGGTCATTCTTTCATTTGAAGGGAGGCCATGAGGACTTCTGTTTGTGAGGAGGGCTGAAACCTGCATTTGGACTTAAGTTCCTGTTCTGTCCACTGATATGATTTTCCAGGCTTATCTTGGCTGCAGTTATGGGATGTATGGTTTCATTTACTTTCTCAATAGCCTAGTCTCAATTCAGTCCTTGTTCATCTTGGAGTAAATGATTTTACACAAATACCAAAAATTGGCCAGAATGATGGCAGACATGTCTACCTTAAGGTTACAAAACCCAGATACCCTGTTATTTTGGTCTACTTTGATACCTAGATTGCTGTGGCATGGTGCTATAAATCCAAATGAAAGTTTAATTGAGCGCTTTCATCACAATGTCAGACTACTGCTGAAGAAGTCTGACATTGTGACGAAAACGCTCAATTAAATTTTCATTTGGATTTATTGTGTCGACTGTGGTTTCTACTGGACTTTCCTCATTCCGTTCACTTTCTTGGTGTAGTTAATGGTGCTATAAACCCTGCAGCCACTGAGCTTTTGAGATAGTTCATTAACCATTGCACTGTGAGGCCAACCAAAGCATTAGATGTGCATGTGATTGAACATCCAGATTTAGTTAAACCCAATAAGGATTGCTATGAAAGGATAGAATTCATCTACATTTATTTGGACTAGATTTTCAAGTTCTTTGGAGATATAATACTCAATCTCTGCCATTGGTGTTGGAGATTTAAGGCATTAATCGTTATTGTTGTGCTTTGCTTACTCAGTGTTTTGGTAAACTGTTAACTATTAGAATGATGTTAATTTGTTATCTCAAATTCAGTTTGGGTTAGTTGGCTAATGAATACAATTATCATTACATGCAATTGTTATGCCAGTTTTTTGCTTTTTGTAGTGTTATCTCCCATCAAGTTGGGGGCCAGTGGAGGGGGAAAACCTTGCTGATGGATGGTCACGTTGTAGCCTCACCTCTCTTGTATTCCACCCACCTTTTGGGGTCATTGGCCTCTTCTTGAGATAGAGAGCGTGGCATGGTTTATACTGCCTCACTGGGGGGCTTTGAGTAGGGGTGAAAGGTTTTAAGCCCCTGGATTGAATTAGCAAGATCAGTGATCTGAACAGACTTGGTGTACCCCATTCGAACATCACTGGGGGGAAGCTGGCACAGGCAAGGTTATGCCAACTGGCTCCATACATACATACACACACACACATAAACACACACACATGTATGTATATGAGTGAGGCAAAGACTGTGTTGTCTCTCAAGGATGAAATGTGACACATAAGTTGTTATGATATTTTAACTGCTGGCTAATTGAAAAATTAAATGGTTGCAATGGCTATATTGTGTGTTTATTGACTCGGTACAGGGAGGAAGGACAAAAGTGGCTTGCCAGAAAGCATCTTGTCACATCTTGTCACTCAACAAGCCAAGTTGCAGGGGCTGCAGCTTACATAGTTATTTAAGCCCCACCTACATGAGTTTCCATCACGGCAGTGGTCAGCTTAGCTGAGCACAGCCTTCCTGTCTCTCTCTCTCTCTCTCTGTCTCTGTCTTTTGAAGGGGGTTGAAATTTGAAGGGTGGTGGGGCGATTGCATTGTGGCTTTACACCCCCTTTTTGTTCATTGGCCTCTTCTTGAGTCAGCTTGCGTAGACAGCAAGACATGGTTTGGACTGCCTCAGTGGGAACTTTCAGTAGGGGCAGAAGATTTTAAATGCCCTAGATTTTATTAGTATGATGAATGATCTGAGCAGGCTTTGTGTATCCCATTTAAGCATAATTTTTGGGGGGCTCAGCATGGGGCAAGGTTATGCCAACTGGCTACACATGCACACACACACACACACACACACACACACACACACACACACACACACACACACACATGCACAGACACACAGACGCACAGATGCACACACACACACACACACACACACACACACACACACACACACACACACACACACATACATACACACACACACACACACACACACATACATATCTGTAGTGGTTGTGATGTCTCCCAAAGTTGAAATGTGACACATATGTTGTTATGACATTCTAACTTGATTAACTGAATAATAAAATGGTCACAATGGCTGTATTTTGTGGTTATTGACTTGAGAGGGGGAGCAAAAGAGTATTATTGAAAAATATACAGCAAACTCATCAAACATTTATTAAACATTTTAAATTTGTGTTAGCAAAACATATGCCATGCTATGAAATACACATTTCGGATTGTGATTGAGTGAAGGATTGAGTGAGTGATTTCTATGGCCAACCATTACCATCCTAGGAGTGATTACTATGGCCCACCATTACCATCCTAGGAGTGATTACTATGGCCCACCATTACCATCCTAGGAGTGATTACTATGGCCCACCATTACCATCCTAGGAGTGATTACTATGGCCCACCATTACCATCCTAGGAGTGATTACTATGGCCCACCATTACCATCCTAGGAGTGATTACTATGGCCCACCATTACCATCCTAGGAATGATTACTATGGCCCACCATTACCATCCTAGGAGTGATTACTATGGCCCACCATTACCATCCTAGGAATGATTACTATGGCCCACCATTACCATCCTAGGAGTGATTACTATGGCCCACCATTACCATCCTAGGAATGATTACTATGGCCCACCATTACCATCCTAGGAGTGATTATTATGGGCTACCATTACCATCCTAGGTTGTGATTACAATGGTCTACCATTGCCATCCTAGGGCTGCTCAACAACACCAGTTTTAGTCAGTCATTTCGTGTTAGCTCTTGCATGCTGTGACGTGCAGCATGCAGCAATAACTATTGTTAGATCCTCACTATGCCTCCATGCTTTCCCACAAGATGACACTTTGGTGATAACAAGCTAATATCTCCATACCATAGTCCTGTGGCCTGTCAATTCTCCCTAATCCTAATGACGACTGTCATATTATATGCCACACCACCTATTAAAAGCTAACAGGTAGCACACCTTGTTGACGTGCCATTAAACCAGCTGCACTAAAAACTTCAATGCTGCTACCATATTTCTAAACCAGTACATCACTACGCATACACAACATATATTGTCATTTTGCATTTCATCACATGCAGTGTACCACCTGTGCATTTATTTCTCAGTGTAGAGTGCAGACGATGTACCATATGTACTAGATCAGAAAAATGTGCTACAGCTAGTGTAACATGACACCAGGGTGTTTTTATTAAAGTATAAAGTATTTCAACAACTTACAGAGCAATTGTGACTAAAGTGTATACCATATGTACTGTACCCACCAAGATACTGAGAATAATAACATTCTGCATGCTAAACTTCTTCAAGCATTTGAATTTTGCTTGTGTGTTGAGTTTCAATACATTCTTACAATTTGTGCAGAGTTTCTAAGATACATTGGTAAATTGGAAATGTATAAAATGTGGACTATTTTATTCCCCTCCATAGTTTTTTTATGCACTGTGATAAGAAAATCTGTTCTGGTACAGACCTCACTCCATGTTACAAACAGATAAAGACATGACTATGACCAAAATTACCTTGGATTGGTTAATGACCCAGACAATGAAAAAGTCATCCAGAGAGATTGAGGCAAATAGAGCAGCTAATATCAGGTCACACATCTTTGTGGGATGGAAACATAATCGTGGATAGAGTGAGATGAAAGGAGCAGCTGCCCAAGATGCAGGTCAGGCAGAATTAGAGTACAGGCATTAAATACATGAATGCCGACAATTCAGCTTCAGTTTGATGGAATACCAAGGGTGCCAATTTACGTAGCAGCTGGAACAGAGGGAGGCAATCCACCCCATGGTAAAGGTAACACTTGTTAGAGATTAGATTTCCTGGGTACTGCAAAGGGGCTAGGGCATGTGCTTGGCCCTGATAAGCTATTTGTAAAGCTATATTTGAGCAGAAGCCTTTGGGAAGAACATATGTAAAGGACCATTGTAAAGTAAGGCATAACATTTTGTAGTATCTATTCAGTCCTGGGAATGTACATACTTGTTTTGTATTGCTTGGAATGCATCAGTCCATTATGACTGTTGGATTTCCCCTTTGAGGTCTGACCATTCCTTCTATCTTAATTTAGTCATATCCAGTTTGCTTCTAGTTGCATTAACACTTAGTTTAGCCTCTAACAATGCATCTAACAGCACTTTAACCAAATGTGAATCTCAGTCTTGATAGTGAATGACAACATCAGCTGAATAAGCAGTAGTCTACTTATCACTGGAGCCTAAAACTTGATCCATGAATTACTGAAATGTTGCAGGGGTGCCATGTTACCTGTATGTCGGAATTGTATGCTGAAACAAGCCATTAGTGGTGGAAAGGGCTGTTTTTTTTCTGTGTTTCTCTGTTTTCAGCTATTGAGAGAATTTGTAATTACTACTTTCTTAAGTCTAGTGTAGACACAAATCTTGCCTTTCCTAGTATCTCAGTCAAGTCATCTACCCTAGGCAAAGAATAACTTTCAAAGCTGGAGGTGCTGTTCAACCTCCTGAAGACATTATAAAACCTAATGGTTCTACTGAGTTTTCTATGAGGCTGTTCCATTTAGTTCTAGACTCCTCCATTACCCCATCTTAAGCATCTATTCTATTTTTTCATACACTGCCTATGTCTGTGATTCCACTGTTCTGTAATACTTTATGTTAACTTTCCCTCCTGGATTAGTCTGAATGTGATGTTGAATCAAATTGGCTCTGCCAGCTAATTCAGAAAATGCTAATGCAAAACAAAAGAGGCAATTATATTTAAAGGCCATCAAGCATACAAAGCAATTTGAAAGCTTTATCATGAATAATTAACTAGTTTATGATGTAGCTATTATATCATTGGGTATCAGATAGAGCATGTGATTTTCAAAGGTATGTGTTTATTTTGTTAGTTCTGAACAAGTCAGCATGAGCAATTTATGAAAGTGCTTAACTTGTTAAATTTTATCTTTTGGATTATACAGCTGTGTATGGGTATTTTCTGAGTTTCTTTCCTTTTTTATTTGTTTATTGTTTTATTTTTCTGCCTGACTGCTACATGGAGCCACAAAATTTGTAAGAGGCTGATTTGAATGGGTCAGTTTTGACTTTACATCCAATTCCTGATGAATTTTGTCACATGGCACATAAATTAAATGACTGTGGCACCTGTTCCAATGTTATAGGAAGAATTGGTACACCTTTGGACAATACCGGTTTAATTATTTCATCACAACAGTCATTAATGGGGAGTTTTTCCATCAATGCTGCCATCAGTTTACTGACTGTGATTTATTCCTTATTTTTACTGCTTCCTCGGATGATACTGTGGTACTAATTGATGAAGTCTGTTTTGGTAAGGTAGCACATTACTTTAATGTAGCTCTACCATCTCCTACAATATTGAACTGCTCAGTACTCATGAACAGTTGCAATGTTTTGGTTAGAACTGAATTTAAGTGTTTAAGGCAACCACTGAGGGAATTTGAGAAGAAAAGGATTACATTTAAATCACTGCAGTGAGGCATCATTTTAGAGGAAAGTATTAAAGCTGGTTAGGTTCCAAAGTTTTTTTTCAAGCTTCCTAGTGGTACAATGGAAGGTGTTCCTTTATGTGATGATTTAATTGAATTTTTGATCAAATTATGACTATATGGAGACTTTAGTGAGACATCATGTGAGGACTTTGAGCATTCTAAAGAGCGAGTTGAATGCTTTCCACAGCTCCATTGTCAAGTACTTGTTATTCACTGGCCAAAATTCAGCTTATAACAATGAGTGGTAGTGTTTATTTCAGCACCACCAATGAAAAGAAGCTTCTGAGACATAATTACAGCCCAATTTTTGTAGTTTTGTTGATGTGGTCCTTTTAAGGAGATCCAAATACAGAGCAAAGAACCAGCAGAAGTAAAATGACCAGAGATCAACACAAATTTTTATGCTCTAATAGAACAAGCTTCTTTTCTACTTTCCATACAAATAAGAAAGGAATGTATGAAACAAGAGAGAAATTACTCTGAAGTTTTACAATCAGAAATGCTCAGACAGGTATCACCATTAAATACTCTTCTTGGCATAAGCATTCATAATTTGGGCTGTGTGTAGACTTCTAGTGAGGTGCAGTATGTTTGTTGCTAAAGAAAGGGCTCATTTTTGTGTCAGGAAAAAGAACACGTTGCTTCTACTATACTGCAGATAGTTATTTTGTCACAAACCATATTTTTCTGCTTATTTACCAAAACTGGCTTGTTATCTGATAATGTACTTACAGTTAAGCATTCTAGAACATTTATTCCTCCTCTTAGCCCAGTTGTGGCCACTTTATAGTCCACTACTGAAACTGAGACACATGAATTGTGAATGTAAAACCTGTAAAACATTTTTTAATTTAACAAACACCGAATGAGTGGCCCTCTCACACTTAAGGAAAAATTCAAACTTGTACATTATGAAATCTGATAAAAGAAACAAAAGAACACAAAGAGGTGTAGTAATATGATGAATCCAACAACAAACACCTCTGCCTCCAAAGGGGTACTGTAACGACTGTCCAGAAATAAAATTTAAATTAAAACTTTTATTAAACACAAAACAAATAGCAGATGAGCACGTTCATCCTATCACAATACTTTTTCAAAATGGCTAGAAGGAAATAGCATGCAGAATTACATCCCCTATTCCACCAAAACATTTTTGAACATTTTATAAATTAATTAATCATAAGGCAGCAAGAAATGCAAAGTTAAGAAACCTCTTCCACCCAATCACTTTCAGACATTGCAAAAATAAACCAATTGTAAAACAGCAGGAAATGCAAAATTGAATAATCTGTTCTGCCCAATCACATTCAGACTTTGCATAAATAGACCAATCTTAAAACAACAGAAAATGCAAATCCACATTTGTAGAAACTTAACATTGTGAATAAATAAATAAACTTATTAAATAAATGTATTTATTTATTTATTATTCATTTATTGCATTTGTTTCCGGGAAAGTCCACTGGGCCTAGGTGAGCCCATTTTCAGTGGAGGCCCGGGGAGAAAAGCTCCACATAAATGTCACATTACAGAAATACAAATATCAAAAATACAAATATCAAAATGCAGCACTATTTACAGTTTTTTAGCAATTCCATTGCAGTTTTGTGGTAGTCCATCAATGATATTAACATGTACTTTTGGTGATATAGATGCCATAGACATTACTGGTTGGGAGGCAGAAAAAACAGTAACATCGTATACAAGTATTTACATGCATTTAAATCTGTGTAGGCAGTGTAGTAACAGTCATAGGTATGGCTGCAGACCTGCTAAGAGTGCATACCTGTAGCCCCAGAGAGTGGGAGTAGTGAGAAGAGAAGAGTTATTTTGGCATGGGCATAACCAGCAGGTAGAGAGGTGTTGTCTGAGCGATTTTTTAAAGAGAGCAGGGTATGAGATGGAGGTTATTGAGGTTGGGAGGTTATTCCAAAGTTTGGAGGTAGTGAAGGAGTAAAGCATTTGGCCAGCTGGAAGTTGAGGTTTATTGACTTTAAGTAGAATTTTGTTTTCAGATCTAAGGTGTCTGTTTGGATCGTACAGAGTTAATATAGAGGAGAGAGCTGGACAAGCTGTTGGTTTATATATTATTTTATATGCAGTAATTAAGTGGAGGTAGTTGAGAGAGAGTGGAAGTTCAATCCAGTTTATTTGTTGCAGTGAGGAACAGTGATGTGATGAGGATCTAGCATTTGTTGCAAATCTAGCAATTTTATTGTAGCATATATCAATTTTGTTTTTTTAGTGAAGAGTGTATATTAGTGAGGATGGCGGCACCATATAGGAGAGATGGAAGTAGGAAGGCAGAGGCTAGTGTTCTTTTTGCATTGTTATTTAGGTAATAACTATGTCTGTAGAGGGTACCTAGTTTCTGGTGTGTCTTTTTGATGTTATTGACTATGTGGGGTTCAAAAGTTGGGTTTCATCGATAGTGACTCCTAACAGTTTAGTAATGGGGACAACTTCTATAGAGGTATTATTTTGGGAGAGGATAGAGAATTCAGCCCTATTCAGGGGTGTTGTTTTTTTGGGGGAGTGAATAGAATCAGCTTGGTCTTGTTTGGGTTGAGAGCAAGGTAATTATTTGACATCCATTTTTTGGTGGATGTGAAGGCATTTTAGGTTAGTAGTTGAAGCACAGAAGGGGTTTTTGCAGTGCAGATAATTGTTGAGTCATCTGCATATTGTATTATGTCAGCCTGTATTAGTGACTCATGGAAATCGTTGATGAATAAGTTGAATAGTAGGGGGCCCAATACTGAACCTTGGGGGGACACCTGTGGAGATTTTTAAGAAGGTGGAAGAGGATTGCTGCCATTTGGTTGATTGGTATCTGTCGGAAAGGTAGCTAGAGAACCAATTTAGGGTTGGGGTGAGACACCTAAGTTATTAAGTTTAGAGAGTAAAATGGAGTGAGAAATTGTATTAAATGCCTTTAAAAGGTGGAGGTAGAGTGAAGAGACAATCAGACCTGAATTGCATGCTCAATTTACTATATCCATGAAGGAGATGAGGGCTATATTTGTGTTATAGCCTGGTCTAAAGCCATGTTGGGTAGGGGTGAGTAGTTGGGTGTTGATTAAGTGGTTGATTATTGGGTGTGGACACATTTTTCAAGTATTTTAGAGATGGGGGAGTGAATGACTCTTGGCCAGAGGTTTGAGATGTCGGAATTTTTGCCACCTTTGTGCAGGGGCAGAATGTAAGCTTTTTTCCAGATATTGGGTACGTAAGACTCTTGGATTGATCTATTGATTAGTATTCTAATGGGGTACACTATGGAATCAGCAGTTATTTTTAGGAATTCAGCAGGTAGGTTGTCAGGAGCACAGGAGCAGGGTATGAGTTTATGAAGCAACTTCTTTATGGTGCTTGTGGGTATGGGACTGAAAGAAAAAGATGATGGTGGGGATGGTTTAGAATAAGTTTTATATTGGTCTGGTGAGTTTAGGTTTGAAGAGGGGAAAGTAGTGGTCAGCTTCGCAATGGTGTCAATAAAATATGTGTTGAAGCAAGGGGCTATATCTAAGGGGGTTTTTAGGGTTTAGTCTATGCTGGGTTTGTAGCATATGATAATAGTCTTTTTTATCTTTAATAACCTGCCTTTTGGCTTGATTACGTAGTTGTTTGTATTGTACCAGGTCAGCTGGGTTTTTGTGTTTTTGCCATGTTCTCCAAGCTTTATCTCTAGAGGACATGATTTGCTTTGTGGATTTTGTGAGCCAAGTTGCATGGTTAGTCTTGACTCTCTTTATTCTGGGTGGTGCTACCTCATCTAGGATTTTGAGAAATGTTGAATTGAATAATTCAACTGCTTCATGAAGGGGAATGTTATGTAATGGCATCCAGTTAGTATGATATAAGATTTCATTTAGACATTCTGGTGAGAAATTGGACAGGTCTCTTATTAGTTTTAAGTGATGATTACCGGTTGTTGTAGTAATTTTGTGGATGGCGAAGGCTGGTAGGTGGTCACTGATAGTGTTTGGTAAAGTTTCAAAAGTGGAGATTTTATTTGGGTCAGAAACAAGGATCCAATCTAAGGTTGAGCCTTGTTTCATTTGATTGTTGGGCCTGGTTATATCAGAGATTAGTTGGTGTAGTTGTATAGGTTGATATTTGTTTGGAGGTTTTGATTGGTGATATTTGACCAATTTATATTTACATCCCCTAGTATGTTAGTTTCATTTTGAATATGTTTGGATGACCAGGCTAGAATCTCTTCTAGAATAGGAATGTTATCACCTGGGGGAATGTATAAAACTATGATGCATAGGGTTTTGTGGTTATTTAGTTTTAATATTGTAACTAAGAGTTCAGCAGGGGAGAAATGTGGAATGGGTTTTGAGTAGGGAACTATGGTATAGCTACTTGGGTAAAGTAAGGCAATGCCCCCACCCTTTTTGTGCGGTCTGTCATTTCTAAGGCATGAATAGTTGGGGGGTAGGAATTCTATATTATTTATGCATGGCTTCAGCCATGTCTCTGTCATAGCTGTGAAATCAGGTCTGTTTAGGTGTAACCATGCATGGAAGTGGGGAATTTTGTTTCTAATGCTTTGTATATTAATGGTAGTAATGTTTAGAGATTTGGTGGAATTTGGTTGGATTTGCATTTTGGAAAGAGGCCCTCAGTTTGGGTGTATATCCCCACATTTTATTAAGTTAGAAAGGGTGTTTTGAGTGGAGTGGTGTGGCTGTCTTTTGGTTTTCTGGCAGTAATAATGTTTGGGATAGTTATGGTAGACTTTGTGTTGTTGGAAGATTTTTACTTTGGCTAGTAGAAATGCGTCTGTAGAAAATATGGTTGAGCCTAACTAGGAAGGGTTTGTGTGTAGGTAGAAGTTGAGTGTGTAAGTTTAAGAAGTATGTGATTTGTGTCATGCGATGTTAGATGGAAGAGTAGATAGAGATGAAAGGATATAGTTAGAATTATTGTAATAGTGTGGAGAGGCATAGTGGTAGAGTGGGAAAAATAAAAGAGATAGGGAGAAAATTTGTAGTAAAGAAAGAGGAGTAGAGATAAAGATGTGGGGTGAAACATTAGTAGGAGATGTACAGCTGTTTATGATGTATATAATTGAAGGAGAGTAGATGTAGGGATTAGTTAGAGGTTTTGCAAAGAGGTAAAGAATTAGTAAGGTGGTATGTAGATATGTAATATGCAAAGTTGAAAAAATTACAATACAAAATTAAGCACTTTTAACAAATCAGTACTCCTACATATACAAGATTATAATATCAACAAATCATTCACAACATGTAGATTATAATTAACAAATGTAAAAAAAGGATATATATATAAAATACTCTTATGTCTAAAATGTAATCACAAGACTGTACATTGAATTAACAGAAAGAAAAAATCTATGTCCAAGCATAAAGTCCCAAAAGGGAAACAAAATCCAGGATATGTCCTGGCAAACAGTACCTTGACACAGCAGTAAAGTGTCTCAAAGTTTGGACAACGTCGTCGCTTGAAGTAATCACAATTGCAGTCGGGATAATAATGAAGAGAAAGGACTAGATTTGCCCAACTAAACGATCCCTTAATACAACATTTGAGAATCCCAACAAACCAGAACTTCACCATCAGATGAGGTAATCCAAGTTACAACGAAACTGTTACCAAATCATTTCCACAATAAATGGACACAAAAAGGAACTAAATTCACCCTTATAAGTAATCGCCCAATATAACATGAAAACATTCCATTAAGCACAGCCGTTAACTTGTAATTCACAAATACAATTCGAAGAACATCTGAAACAATTGTGTCCAACACTGTGCATTTCTTTTGGCAGACAAGGTGGTGGAGTACAGAAGTGCTCAAGTCTCTATGGAAATGCCTTGTATATCATGGGACTAAAATGTAGAGTTTCAGCTGTGATGGCATCCTGGAACTGTAAAATACACTTATTGTTGCCTGTATTTTTAAATTGGAACAATTGAACAATAATCACTGATTCCAGGATACGTGTAGGCATCTAAATTTAACTGCCAGATCAGTTTCTGCTTGATTGAATATTCTTTCCATAGCCCTGATTGTCCCAAAACCTCTATCTTTTCTAAAATGAAAAAATGCAAACATCTTAAAGGTTTTACAAAGTCTAGAATGTTTAAACAAATCACTACTGGGGTTCCCTTTTTTTAGCTCAAGGTTATGCTCATAAATTCTTTTTTTGAGCTGTTGCTTGGTTTTACCTATGTAAAAAGCATAGTGGGAGATGCATTGGCTTAGATATACCACCGCTCTAGTGCAGCAAAGTTATCAGGGCAAACTAAATTTTTGGAATAATTCTTGACAAAAGTCAAAAGTATTTTTGATGTTCAGGATGTAATGATATTGTTTGCATCTACCACACTTATTCATTTTACATTTAGTATAATCACTAATTGTAGGTAAAAATTCCAGCCTTTGTTTAATGTTAAAACTTCTCCTACAAATGACAGTTGGTTCAAAACCCAACTTCACTAAAAAGTCTTCTAAAAATTATTTTTCAATTCTTAATCAAAATGTTTGTAATATTATCAGCCTCATTTATAAAAGTACATATAAACATTCTCTCAAACTTACTGGTGACATTATTCTTTCTCATCAAAGAGAAGGGATTGTCTAAAAGAATTTGATGATAACTAGTATTGCTCCTCAAATAAACATGCTCTTTATATTCTGACAAAAGTTTAGGGGGCAAGCTCTTGTTAAAAACATTTGCTCTAATTTTTGAACTTCATCTTCAAAAATGGCATTATACAAGATGATTCTGGATAACCTAATAATTTGTCCTCTTACTATAGCTTTCTTTTGATGTAATGGATGGTGATTAGACAAATGCAAATAACTGCTTGAAAAAGTCAATTTTCTATAAACCTTAGATTAAAAGGTACTTTTAACCTGTCTTAGTAAAGCGTAGCATCTAAAAAGTGAGTATTTTCCTCAGAATGTTCATAGGAGAACTTTGAAAATAAGGAGAACTATTTAAATATTTGAAAAATTCTTCTAAAGTAGCATAGTCACTTGGCCATAGTATAAAAATATCATTCTGATACCTTGTGGATAACTTGATGTTTGAGGTGTATTTGCAGTTAAACACACGCAACTGTTCCCACTCAGTCAATACCAAGTTGGCATAGAGCGATAGCTGCACCCATTGCTACACCTGATTTCTGTCAGTAATATTCTCCATCAAGGAACATAAAATTGTTCTTTAGGATGATGTCCATAAACATTTCAGTGTTGGTCAGGTCATTGCTACCTAGCCAAGGACATTTGGTGACTGCCTGAATAAACCATGTCATTCCTTCTGAAGGCGGAATGATGGTGTATAAACTTTTAATATCTGTTTAACCAAAATACTGTATTCTATAAACTTAATGTCTCTAATCTTACACAAAAAGTGCCAAGAGTCCTTAATGAGATGTGGAAACAAATCCAAAGCAAAAATCCAACTCCTACTAAAGTTCACCAAACTCCTAAGGAATTTATTACCTAACCTCATAGCTGATGGTGACATCCATCCTAACCCAGGCCCAAACTCACCAGCTACCACTTACAACAAAATAAAAACTCCTACCAACATAAGAAATTCACATAATGCCCCCAAAGCATTTCTAGTCTGTCACCTAAATATCAGAAGCATAAAAAATAAACTCCAAGAGCTGTATGCTCTCCTAGATATCCACTCAACTGATGTTTTCTGTCTTACTGAAACCTGGCTCAAACCCACCATCCCTGACAATGAAATACTCCCCCTCGGCTACAATATTACTAGAATGGATCGAAAAGGCAGAAAAGGAGGGGAGTTGCCATTCTATACAAATCCATCCTTGAATTATCCACAATTAGCATCTCACAAGACCTAGTTGCCACCAATACCAAAACTATCCTCTCAAGAATCCAACTTAACAATAACAAATCTATTAACATAGTGTGTAGTTATATTCCCCCAGGCAATAACATAAACATCTTAGAAAGTGCCCTCCATTGGTTATCCTCCACCCACCCCCAAGAAACACTCATTCTTGGGGACTTCAACATCGACTGGACAACCTGTTCAGCTAACTTCCCCACTACCCACATTAACTTACATGGTTTCTCCCAAACAATTACTACCTCCCTATAACCCAGCAATAAGGAAAGCATCTTAGACTGGATCTTAATAAATAACAAACCTCAGTTATACAAATCAGGCACCCAACCTGAAGTCATGAGCAATCACCTGCTAACCTACATAATGAGAAAAAGAGATGACTTGCCCCACCAAACCCCCTTTAAAACTCTTAGGTATACAAAGAACTTTAACCTAAATAGTTTCATATCTGATTTAAGCTCATGCAGATGGGCCAATCTTAAACAACTCCCCCTTGACCAAGCACTCTCACATTTCAACACCAGGTTCCTGGCCATCCTAGACAGTTATGCTCCCACACATAGAATCAGAACCAAAAACAAAATAGCTCCATGGCTAACCAATACTACTAGACAAAAACTTACATCCAGAAATACAGCATGGACCTCATGGAGAACCACCAAATTCCCTCAAGCCCACATATTATTCAAACAATTAAGAAACAAAGCAAAAAGATCCATTCTGCTAGACAAGCAAAGCTACTATTTCAACTTACAGCAAAAGCACCAAAATCAACCTCAAAAATTTTGGTTGGGTTTGAATAAACTACTACACCCATGTAAATATGCTACCCCCACCCCCTCAACTACCTTACACCTACCCCCTGAATCTGTAGCAAATAGCTTCAACACTTTCTTCACCGAAACTGTCAAATCCCTAGCTAATAATCTATCTCCTTCCTCCTCTTCTACAATCACTAATCAGGTAACCCCCCCTTAAAATTCTAGTATATCCCTACAGACTATATCAAAACCTTACTAAAGAAATTAAAACCTACCCCCCTGGCAGCAGACCTACTTCCTGCAGAGTTTCTACAAAAGGCTGCTAATGTAATAGCTTATCCTATCTCCATCTTCATCAATCAATCTATCCAGGAATCCTACATTCCCCCCACTTGGAAAATCGCTCATATTATTCCACTTCATAAAGGTGGAAACTCCACTGAACTTTCTAATTACAGACCTATTGCCATACTATCTCCACTAGCCAAAATAATGGAGAAATGCATACAAAAGCAACTTTTAAACCACCTCACCCACAATAATCTCCTAGCCTCATCCCAGCATGGTTTCATACCAGCCACAGTACTACCACTGCCCTTCTCTCCTTCACCCACACAATAAATCACAACCGCAATCAAAACCTGCTTTCCTCTGCCCTCTTCCTTGATTTGTCAAAAGCATTTGATATGGTAAACCACAACCTACTCTTAGACTCTCTCAAATCTCTGTCCATAGAAAACCCAGAAATCAACTGGTTGCACTCTTACCTGCACGGTAGACAACAAGCAGTCCTGTGGAAAGAGTATCTATCTCCCCTTTTTTACCTGTCACCCTAGGAGTACCCCAAGGTTCTATTCTGGGTCCCCTCCTTTTCTCTATTTTCATCAATGACTTGCCCAAAGTTATCCCTCATGCTACTTCTATACAATACGCAGATGACTCTACGCTAATCTGCACTGCCGCAACTCCCACAGAATTACAATCCCTATCCCAAACCACCTTCAACAAAGTAGAGAGCTGGCTTAATAATCGTCAGCTTTTATTGAATCCAAATAAAAACAAACTTCTACTTTTCTCCCCCACCCGTAAGCTAACACCACCAATGTTTTCAGTCTCTTCTCATAATGGCACCATAATTTTTCAGAACCATGCACTAAACTGCTAGGTATAATCATTGATAATCTAAACTACAATGCCCATATAGACAAAACCATTAAAACAGTAAACAAAAAAATAGACTCCATGTATAGGATTAAGAAATTTCTAAACCAGACTGCCAGAACAGCCATAGCTCGCACACATCTTCTGTCATCCCTTCTCTAAGCCTCACCCATCCTCACTAATTTATCCAAATCAAATCTCAACAAAATCACCAGCTGCTACAACAATATAGCAAGATTTGCCACAGGCTCAGCATACAGAACCCACCACTGTCATAATCTTCACAAATTAGGCTGGCTAGACCTACCCAGCCAAATATACTATAACCAACTCATAGTAATTCATAAAATCCTCCGCCAACTTACCCACACCCCCAGTCTAGCTAATATTATTACCCTATATTGCAACCTAGCATCCCTCCGCTCATCCAGCAGAATGCTAGTACAAACGACCAAAGCCAACAACTCAGCTGCAGATTCCCTATTCTCCAACTCTGCTGGAATAAAATGGAACTCCCTTCCTGCTGAACTAACCGCTAACAGCTCCTTGCCTCATTTCAAAATATCTCTAAAGACACACATGCACAATAACTGGCTATGTCCATGTCTAAACCCTGACTAACCCACACAATATTCAGACTGAGTTATGACAAAAAGTTTGTCTCACTCTCTAGTCCCTATCAAACCCAACTTTACTCAAAGGATCTATTAATCCATCTTAGCTCTCAAATGTATTTCCCCTTTATTCTCCCTTACCCCCCTTCAATTAAATTCTTTTACCCCTTTATATCTCTCTAGCTTCCATTATCAGGACTAGAACCTCCTTTTCAGCCTCTGCTGCTTCCGTCCTAACCTACCCTTCTCTTATTTCATTCTTCCTTTCTTTCTTAATGATCATCCTTTTCCTATACCCACGCTACTCTTATATGTTTATTTTTCCCTTTATATTTCTTTCCATCTCCCTCTTTGTTGTTGTCTTTCTCATATCTAAATGTTACCTTACTTTGAACTTTTTCTTAAATATGTAACCTATTTTGTTTTTGTCTTTTGATCTTTGTTAAACTGCTAAATATCACTGTAACCTGCATTTTAAATGTTTATCTGTTACTTGGAGCTTTTCTCCCCGGGCCTCCGCTGAAAATGGATATGTATCCAGAAGGACTTTCCCGGTTAACAAATGTAAAATAAAATAAAAATTTTGTTTTCTGTCTAAAAATACTGCCAAAGGCTCAGTGATAGACCCCCCTGGCTGCTATCAGTCTAAAAGAAGGTTCTCTGATATCACTATGAATTTTAGGCATTCCAAAAATGGAAGAAACTTTGAAAAAAGGTACATTCAAAAACTGAAACAACTCTTGACTAATCTTTTTATTTTATATTTGTTGACCGGGATGGTCCGACTGGATACATGTCCATTTTCAGCAGAGGCCTGGGGAGAAAAGCTCCACATTGTCAGAAAGTTACATACATGTTACATAGTTACATATTGTTTCATTTAGTAATGCAGCTGAGGAGAAAGATGAGCAATATATATAGTGTAACAAAACAGTCTAGCAATAGCAATCACAAAAAATACAACAGATCATTTACAAATTTTATAAAACATGTTAGATTAAAAAGACAACAATAGCTTTTGAGCTTAGTTACTATACATTGTTCTTGTTTGGAGTTACAGGTTTCTTCCCTAGGTTGTCCTTTTAGCAAAGGTTTAAGGGCTTCCAATTTTGGTCGGAGATTCGTCAAGGAAATATAGGTTTAGGTCTTTTGAGAATAAGAGTTTAAGTTATTGAACTTGGATAAGCGTGGGGAGAAATATGATCTTGGTTAATTGAGGAGGAGCTAATCTGGGTTTGAGCATTGGCAAAGCCAGTGTGACTTAACATGGAGTTTTAGACTCTTTTTGAATTGGTCTAGGGAGGTAGTAAGAGTGAGGTTGTAGGGGAAGCAGTTCCATATTTTTCCAATGGCGTTGGCAAACAAAGTATCACCCCCTGAGTTATAGGATTTGATTGTTTGGACAAGTAGCCTGTTTGATGAGCGAAGACAGCTTAGTTTGGTGTAAGGAATAATTAAATTTTTCAGTGCAGGAGTGTTATCAGGTTGTTTAAGAATTTTAAAAGCTTCTATGAGTTGGTTCAGCTGGAGAAGGTTTGGTAGTTCTATCCAGCCGAGGTTTTTTAGGTTAGAGCAGTGGTGAGTTCTATAGGGCATACCAGTTGCAAATCTGGCAATATGATTATAACAAGATGAGAGTTTGTTTAGGTCAGATTTGTTAAGGTTAGTAAGCACGGGAGAGGTGTATTGAAGGGTAGAGAGAAGATGTGAGTGGGAAATGGCCACTTTGGCAATTGGAGTTAGGAAAGTTTTTATCCTCTACAATGACCTGCGTTTCTTGTTAACGGTTTTAGTGGTATAGTTAATGTGCATGTCGAATCTAAGTTTATTGTCTATGGTAACTCCTAATAGTTTAGTATAGGAGTCTGGGGAGATGATAGTCCCATTGTTGGATTGTATGGTAAAGGATAAAGGAGAGGGTTTATTTGTTGGATGGAAGGGTAATAGTTTGGTTTTGTTTGGGTTCAAGATCAGATGATACCCTGATAGCCAGTTTTCTACTGTAGTAAAAATGTGCTGGGTTGTAGATAGTAGGTTAACTGGGGAAGTATCAGAACATACTAGTGTAGAGTCATCTGCATATTGAATACAGATGGCCTCAGGGATGACTGTATGGAGGTCATTAATAAGGACTGAAAAGAGAAGAGGTCCTAATATGGAGCCTTGAGGAACCCCTATGGTATTAGGCAACAGGCACGAGAGCTTATTCTGCCAGAGTACCGCTTGTTGCCTGTTAGAGAGGTAGGCATGAAACCAGTCTAGAGCTTGGTTGTCTAAGTACAGGGTTTTCAGAGTGTGGAGAAGTAGCTGGTGGTTCACCATATCGAAGGCTTTAGACAGGTCCAGAAAGAGAGCTGAAGATATTTTTTTGTTATTCCGGTTATGGTTAATTATGTCGGTAAAAGAGAGGAGGGCAGTGGATGTACTATGGTGGGGTCTGAATCTGAGTTGTGAGTTGGTTAGTAGATTATTCTGGATGAGATAGTGTAGAAGTTGTTTTTGCACACACTTTTCCATGATTTTGGCAAGTGGTGACAATATGGCTATTGGCCTATAGTTTGATAGTTCCGTGGATGAGCTGCCTTTATGGAGTGGTATAACATAGGATATTTTCCATATTGAGGGGATTGTGGACTCTCTTATGGTTTGATTAATTAGGATCGAGACGGGGTATGCTATGACATCTGCAGCTTTTTGCAGATATTTGGCTGGGAGAACATCTGCAGAAAGGGTAGTTGGCTTTAGCTTTTTCAATAAGGATCGAATGAGGGAAGTAGAGACAGGTTGGAGGTTAAAGGAGAGGAGTGACTTGGATATAGTATCTGTTATTGAGGTGCAGGTAGCCGATAATTGGTTAGCTAAGGATTGAATAGTCTCAGTAAAGAAAGTATTAAAGGTATTAGCTACTTCTACTGGGCTTTTATCACATAATGTTCCTGGGGTAGGAGTGGAGGATTTACCTGGTTGGAGAAGATTATTTAAACCCGCCCAGAACTTTTGAGGATTGTTTTGATGTTTATATTGTAGTTGGCAGTAGTAGTCTTTTTTGTCAGTTGTGATTGCTTTTTTAGTCTCATTTCTTAGCTGTTGGAATTTAATATGGTCAAGGCGTGACTTTGTTGTACGTCATTTGTCCCATGCTTTGTTTCTAAGTTTGATTTTAGATTTGGAGTCTTTTGTTAGCCAAGGTGCAATTTTGTTTTAATTTTGATTGATCTTTTTGGAGCATGAGAATCTAGTCTGGTTAGAAATGTGGAGTTAAAATTTGTTACAGCCTCATCTAGGGGAAGATACTTTAGTGTTGACCAATTACAGGCTTTGAGTTCCATTTGAAATTTTCTTTGAGGTCAAAATTTTTCTTATTTCTGACAGACCTGTAAATGGGCAGTTTAGAGCTTACTATTTTGTCTTTCCTTATGTATGTGATGAGATGATCACTAAGGTCATTGGGAAGGGTCCCAGACATGTACATATGAGGGTGAGTATTAATGAGTATCCAATCAAGGATACTCTCTTTTTGGTTAGAATTAGCTATTCTGGTGGAGGAGGATATGGTCTGAGATAATCCATGGAAGTTTATATGAGTGGGGTTGGAGTCTGATGAGCAGAGGTTCCAGTCAATATTGACATCGCCCAGCACTATAGTTTCTTGAGGGCAGTTGTTAGCTAACCAATTTAGAGTGTTCTCCAGTGTGTCAGAGTTATTCCCAGGAGGGATGTAGATCCCAATTAGATTTACACTTTTTTGTTTATTGAGTTGTAGTTTTAGAGCTAATATTTCAGCATTGGAGATCTGGGGTGGTTGAGTGGGGTTGAGTGTGACGTTAAGTGTGTTTTTGTATAGCATGGCAATCCCATAGGATCTCATTATCTTTGGTTGATGGTTTAAGCCAGGTTTCTGTTAGACACATTATGCCAGGGAGGTAAGTTGCTAAAAGATTATGTAGATTATGTACCTTATTGTTTAGGCTTCTTATGTTTAGGTGGTAAATTTGGAGGGAGGTAGATGACCTGGGAGAAAATGGTGGGCTATCAGAGTTTGGGG
The DNA here is from genome assembly GCF_019279795.1 of Protopterus annectens. Taxonomy (NCBI): domain Eukaryota; kingdom Metazoa; phylum Chordata; order Ceratodontiformes; family Protopteridae; genus Protopterus; species Protopterus annectens. Next base: position 1,788,157,352 of record NC_056739.1, on the reverse strand, counting down.
TTGACGATGGGCCTGGGTTAGGATGGATGTTTCCATCTTTAGTTATATTTTTTCTTAGGTAATCTAATAGTTTAATGAGTTTAAATAGTATTTTTTGACCATATTTGGATTTAGGGTGCTTTTGATTTGTTTTGTTAAGATACTGGTAATTAGGCTTAGTTATTTTTGGGGCCAGATAGTAGGTGGTATATTCAGTACTAAGTGAAGATAACAGGGTGCTGGTTTGATATTTGGGGTAGTGGAATCCTGAGTATTGCTGATCTTCATATCTAGTTAATAGGTATGGTATAATTATAAGTGGTAGAATGAGAGGTATAGTTTTGAGTTTTGGCTTTAATATAGTGGGAGGAATGCTATTCATTGTCTTAGGGTGAGGGTACATTGCCTTAGAGGGATGTTAATGGTTAAATTGCTAAGTAATGGGAGTGGGAGGGAGATGATAGGGAAGTGGCTTTGTACGGCTAGAGTAGGGATGGGGGTGTGGTTAGGTAACTATAAATGTAGGAGTACTGGGGGCAGGTGGGATATGGGGGCAGGGTGAGGCGCGGAGCAAGCCCGAGCAGAGCGAGGCTAAATCTGCACAAAACTTTCCAAGGGCCAGTGAATAAGTAAGTGTTTAAAGTACCCTGTTATTCTACTATATAGTTCATCAAGCATGAAACTATTTCCTCTCTCTATTGTAAATGCGAACTATGATTTCTGCTAGACTCATCTAGGGGAGTTGCTGTAATTAGCTGGGATTAGGTGGTTTACTGCCGTGTTTTAAACCCAGTTCACTAGCTTTAAAAGCAGTAATTATAAGCTTTATTTATGCTTTACTGTAGGTAAATATTGACCTTGGCCATTTGTTATGATTGTAGTGGGGCTGTAGAATAGAGCTTGTTTGTGCATTCGCAACAAGTATAGCGACCCTCCTTAAAGCAGGACTTGTGGGTTGTAGCCAAGTGGGGGCTTAAAGGACAGTACCTAAATGGAGATACAATACAGCAACACAATGCTTACTTTAGAACACTTCTATCATGCTTACACAGTTAAATTTGTTATAAAGTACAATTTCAAACATGATACAGTCTAGCATCTCTACAATGAGTGTTTCAGATGTTAGTTCAGTAGTGACTGAAGTGAGTTTAAAAAGTCCCTCTTTTACAAGAAGATTACTCCTCAGTTAATAAGCAAGTCAGCATGGAAATCTGTACCCCCACACAGTATCTTTTAACTAATACCATTTATCAGTAGCCAAATAGTAGAGTACTTCCGACCCACAAGCAGAATAGTCACAGTAATTTGTTGTACAATGCACGACAGCTGTGCAATGTTAACTAGTGAATTGTGGCGGTAAATCACCGCTCAGCCATGCCCATATATCAATTAAAACAGCTTTAGAACAAGAAAGACCCTATCAGTTTACCAATAATAACATAGCTAGTAGATATCATATTTTGACATAAGCTATGTGATGTTAAGAGGTAGTGCCATCTGTGCCAGGGAGAGTAGAGCAGTACATGTGTGCATATGCTAGCATAGCTAGCTGTAGCTTTGTAAAGAATTTTATGTTATTTGTCTATCACACAGATTTGTACAGATGTTTGCATTAAAAATATATTTGTAAAGTTACTTGTGTTAAAAATGCATCAACAGTAGGTCCTGCTGGACAGAAAGAATGCATGCATGTATATTAGGTTGTATTGTTATAACTGATCAAATGTGTATGTTTATCAGAGAACCCCTGGTTGGGTGGAACATTTGAAATTGTGTTATAGCTTTTAAATGCTGCCACAGATATTGGCAAAGCAATGTGTGTGTTGTACCAGAGTCAGGTGACCAGAGGTGATGTCATCCTCTAACCAGCATCTGGTTTCTGGAACTCTTGCAGCAGCGCTTTGGTATCTGATAGGAAAGATTTCTGACAGGATATAATATCTCACACATCCACACAGACAAAGAGAGACATCATCTGGCTTTTGCTGTGGTAAAACACTCTGTTTACTGTATTTAGTATTCTCCCATTTTCTGTTGCAGGTCTTCAGAGAATACATTTAAAATCTTGAGAGTACTTATGCTTGTTTTAGTGACATTGTGGCTGCTCCAGAAAGCCTTCCTGCTTTGGTCACACTTTTCCATTTGTATTAGTATTAATTTTACACAGTATATTTGGTACCCTTAGGTTAGCTGACTCATGGCAGCATGATTACATCAAAGTCTTGGCAGAAAAGGGCACAGCTAGTAAATCTATGCCAGCTTTTCTCAGGTGTGTGTGTGTGTGTGTGTGCGTGTGTGTGTGTGTGTGTGTGTGTGTGTGTGTGTGTGTGTGTGTGTGTGTGTGTGGGTGTGTGTGTGTGTAACTCAGATATCCAGGTATGTGTGTCAGCCACTGGAAACAGGGGCACAAAGCTCCAAAGTGATCAGTGTAGATTTTTGTGTGGGTCTGGAGAGAGACAGAGAGCCCTGCTCCAGTTCTAGAGCATGCTCCCTGTATGCTCTTAAGGGAAATTGTGCTTGATGTGGGGAGCTGCATCTGAAAATACTGTGTAAATCCATCTTTTCTCTTAGTAACTGTCACTCACCACATTTAGTGGTGAGGACTGAGTCTCCTTGATTGCTGGTCTAGAGTATGGACCTGTCACGTATTGGTGGCAGCTGGGTGGGATATTAATTAAGCTTCAGTAACTGGTGCACAGTTGTTACTGAAGGTGTGTGTGTACACTTAGCAGCCACAATGTAAACATACAGAGTTTCATTTACAGAATAGTTTTTATTTATTTTTGTTAGTTTAGTTTAGTCCAGGAAAGCAAGCAAGGATGCCAGTAGAGGATTATAGCAAGCTGACAAAGAACCATTTGGCCAAGTAGGTGTGCAAAGCCAAAGGACTGGTGCATGCCAACCTGACTAAAGAAAAAATTATTTCAGCCTTGGTCCCAGCCACAGCACAGACCAGCAACTAGGAAGACAACCAACCTGTCTGGTGATGTGGATGTGCAATCTTCAGAAACAGGACAATTCACCTTTACCTCAGAGGACTTAAAAATCCATCTGGCATTAAAGAGATTTGAAATGGAAGCCAAACAACTGGAGAAGCAGATGGCATTAGAATTGGAAGAGAGAGACTGTAGCATTGGAGGCTGAAGAAAAGGCAAAACAGATGGAGTTAGATTCAGCAGAGAGACTGGGGCATTTGGAGGTCAAAGAGAGACTGTAGCATTTGAAAGCAGATGAAAATAAGAAGCAGTGCCAACATGAGAGGGAGATGCTGACTTATCGGCAGGGTCATGGAGAAGGGAATAACTGAACACCAGAAGCAACAAAGGTCAGTCAATTTCTTCCACAGTTTACAAAGGGTGATGATTTTAATAATTTTATTCATGTACTTGAAAGGGTATGTAAACAGTATAATGTTGACCAAGGGCTTTGGGTACGCTTCCTGGCCCCTTTAATACATGATAAAGCTGTAACTACTGTTTCTAAATTGTCTGATACTGATTGCTTAAACTGTGATAAAGTAAAACACTGTTTACTGGAATATTTTAAGTTAACACCTGAACCTACAGAAAAAAGTTTTGTGAGCATAGACGCAAAGCAGATGAAAGTATATGTAATTATATTGTTGAGTTAAGCACTTCATAGGTGTGTGAGTAGGTGTCAGGTCACTGCTTTTGAAGGGCTGGCAGACCTTTTGTTGAGGGAACAAGCCCTTAGCACTTTGCCTGAGGACATGTGAATCTGGTTGACAGACCTGGAGTGCAACACTCCAGATGAGCTGAGGATAAAAGGGATCTCTACTTAGCAAGCAGAGCATCACTGCACAAGAAGATGGCACTTAGCGCTGCACGTGGTTATAGGGGAACCCATGGTGGACAGCTTAAACCATCCCAACAGTGTACACCAGTAACAAAGGAAGCCACACGTTCAGGTGCATGGCCAGGACCAAGGGTTAGATGTTTTAAATGTAACCAGAGGGGCCATGTAGCATACAAATGCCCACTGAGACAAGTTGGGGAACAAAAGAGGAAGGAACCAACAAGTGGGAATAACAGCATGCCAGTGGTAAGTTGTCTGGAGACAACAGGAGTACCATATTATCACTGAAGTTTGTATCCTATCTTAGGGGATGGAAGACAGGCCACTGCTTAGAGAGAGACAGCCTTGACAAAACCATTGTGAAGCCTGCAGTGGTTAAAGAAGATCAATACTTGTTTGAGCAGTCCACACCAGTCAGAGCTTTAAGAGAGATCCCCACTCCAAATACTTTTGGCTAGGGTTCACCTTGATTAGGAGGCTGGAAAAGGAAGCAAGCATATAGATGTGTAGGTGTGAAAACCCTGGAAGGGTGGAAAATTTGAAATTGTGTTATATCTTTCAGATGCTGCCAGAGATCTTAGAAAAGCTCTGTGTGTGTATTGTACTAGAGTCAGGTGACCACAGGTTATGTCATCCTCTAACTAGCATCTGGTTTCTTTGGAACTCTTGTAGCAGCAATTTGGAACCTCACAAGAAAGATTTCTGACAGGAAATATATTTCACACATCCGCATAAACAAAGAGAGACATCATCTGGCTTTTGCTGTGGTAAGACACTCAGCACAAATCAGCTTGCCTTGCTTTAGTAAGTAGTCAGGGAACAGTATTTTTTTAGTCACTCAGGGACATTTAGTAAGAATAGTTCAGTATTGTTTTCTGAATCTGTTAGAACTATCCAACTGTATTGTTTTTATATCTCTATGGTTGGAACCCTGCTGTTTATTGTATTCAGTATTTTCCCACTTTCTGTTTTATTATTTATCATTAAATATTTTAATACCTTTCATTGTGGCTGGTCCTTTAAAGAATACTTTTAACATCTTGAGAGTACGTATGCTTGTTTTAGTGACACTGTGGCCGCTCCTGAAAGCCTTGCTTTGGTCATACTTTACCATTTGTATTAGTATTCATTTTACACAGTACAATTGGGTACTCTTTGTAAGTGCCTTAGGGTAGTTGACAGGTGGCTACCTCAGATTACATCAGAATCTGGGCAGAAAGGGGCACAGCTACTAAATCTGCACCAGCTTTTCCCAGGTGTGTGTGTGTGTGTGTGTGTGTGTGTGTGTGTGTGTGTGTGTGTGTGTGTGTGTGTGTGTGTGTGTGTGTGTGTGTGTCTGTGTGTGAAACTCTAATATACAAGTGTTTGTGTGTGTGTCATCTACTGGAAACAGGGAAACAGAGCTTCAAAGTGGACAGTGTGGAGTTTTGTGTGGGTCTTGAGAGAGAAGGAGAGTCCAGCCCCAGGTCTGGAGCATGTTCCCCGTGTGCTCTTAAGGGAAATTGTGCTTGGTGCAGGGAGCTGCATCTGAAAATACTATGTGAATCCATCTTTGCCCTTAGGGACTGTCCTTCACTGGAGTCAGTGTTGATGATTGAGTCTCCCTGATTGCTGGCCCAGAGTAGGGACCCATCACAAGCTATGTGAATCATGTTCAAAGAAGTTCTCTTGTGTGTTGAAACATCACTTAGTAAATCAAATATTTTGCTGAATAATCTATTGTGTTCATGATTACCATACCCCCCACCTTTTTCCGGTTTCATGAAATGCAAAGATTTGTTACCAGACAGTTTGTGCAACTGAAGTCTTTCAGTTCTGGACAAATTGAAACATTTAATAACAGAGTGGTTGTTACAAAGCTCTTTGAAATCAGACTAAACGTTTTTTTGCAAAAGTCTTTAACATCACTGGAAGCAGAAGTACTTGTTCTTTCACATTTGTTGGTCACTAAGATGTTATCATCACCAAAGACGAGAAGCAAAATAAGTTTCCTAATAAACAACTTCAAATCAATGAGAAGTGATGCTGCTAGATATGTTAGAGCAGACAGTTGGAATAAATGTAAACCCTCTTTTATAAAGTTCATGAGCACTTCTTCAACTTGTAAATCACTATAATTGTAGATAATAAAATTCTCACTGGAAACAATGGTGCAGCCATTGGTCATAGAAGAAAAAGAATCAATGTCCATTAGTTATAATGAATTTTCTTCCTGTTGTTCCTTGATGACTAATGTCGTGAAGTAGATTTTTTCGAATGATGCCTCTCCTGGTGTCTTCTCTGATTGGCTTATTTCCCCTGTATGTGCAATGGGGGTGCTGCTAAAAAATCATCAGTGTTAATATTCTGTCTATCAGCATTGCCTGTGACAAAATTATCCCCTAATGGTTCAAAAGTATGACCAGCACCATCACTGGTCCTCAGGTGAGCCAAAACACTAAGAGATCTTGGGTAAACTTTCCTTAGTTCATAGTCAAGCTTGATTTGGTGTAATTTTTTTTAAGTTTCCTGTTAAAATTGTCTCTACTTAATGAATTAACCTTGGATAAAACCTCCTGAAAACACTGTTCATGTATTTGAAACACCAAATCATTAATGATGGAATTATGTAATATTTTACCATCTTTGTCCAGTTTTACTAACATTTCATTATTGTGGTCAATCAAGATTCATGATTTCCAACCCTGTTCTGTCAAACAAGTCTACCAGTCTCCTGAAGACATTGGAAGTTTCAGATATGCCACTCAGAAACTTTCATACTCTAAGCCCTTTAGGTACACTTTTATTTTTTAAAACATTCAGTCAAAAAATTGTCAAGCGCCACAGATTTGTACTTAGGCAAGACTTTCTCAAATGCATTGAGCTGTTGAACAACAGTTTTATGACTAGTGAGACTAAATGTTGCCCTTAGGTGGACAAATGCAACCTTTGTTGAAAGTCAAGACCCCCTCCATGCCGTGAGGGAAACCATTGAGAATAAGTAGTAGAAGTACCTGGTATGACAGGTTCGTTGTCAACAAAATTAACATTAGCACTCAGATGTTCCCCTCTTCTTTCTGTATCATTTGGCAGAACAAAGGCACTAAGCTGCTGGATTAGTAGCATTAAATTGCCAACAAGTCATCCACTACCAGTGTTACTGAACAGGTCTTGAGATTCCATGGAAGAAGATGGAAACTCCATAGAATGAAGACTAGTAACCATTAAAACAAACAAGGGAGTGCAAAGAGGTGTAGTAATATAATAAACCCCAACAACAAACACCTCTACCTCCAGTATACCAAAAGACTCAGTCCAGGAGTAAAATTAAAATGAAACCTTTTATTAAAAACAAAACAAACTGCAAACAAATAACAGTTGAGTGCTTTCATCCTATTGCAAGACTTTTCCAAAACTGCTAGAAGGAAATAGCATGCAGAATTAAATCCCCTGTTCCACCCAATCATTTTCGAACATTGCATACATTAACCAATCATGAAACAGCAGGAAATACAACATTAAGAAATCTATTCCAACCAATCATTTTTAGACATTGAGAAAATAAACCAATCATAAAATATCAGGAAATGCAAAGTTAAGTAAGTTCCACCCAATCACGTTTGGATATTGCAGAAATAAACCAGTCGTAAAACAGCAGGAAATGCAACATCAAATAACTTGTTCTGCCCAATCACATTCCGATTTTGCATAGACAAACCAAAACAAAGTTTGTATTTTCCATTTTAGAAAATGTAGAGGTTTTGGAACAATCAGGTCTATGGAAAGAATATTTAAACAAGCAGGGACTGATCTGGCAGTTAAAGCTAGATGCCTACACTCATCCGAACATCAATGATTAATTATTCATTTATTTATCATTTGTTTACCGGGAAAGTCTGACTGGGTTTTAGCCCATTTTCAACGGAGGCCTAGGGAGAAAAGCTCTGATGACAAAAATTGGCAAGCAATTGACATTTTACATAGACAAGTACAATGCGTTTTGCATAATACATATGTCAATATATAATGTAAGTCACAAATTCACATTGAACAATAAGAAAGGAAATTTATACAAACAGTAGCTCATGCAAATATCACAGTACATAGCATACCAATGAGTTCTAGTATACAAGCCTTGAACGAGGTAAAAGAGGCAGTCCAGTGCAGAGATACTAGTGAAGGAGGAAGAGGCAAGAGAAAAAAATTACAGTTAGTAGAAAGGTGAGGTAAGCTAAGTAAGAAGATGGGAAGAGGAAGAGGAATATGGTATAAGCAGAAGGGAAACATATATAGATATAGTAGGTTTATGGCTATTTAATCGGGGTGAGAGGATGGGGAGGATGCAGAAAAGGGGAGTAGGGAAAGTAATTAATCTTTAGTAGAATTTATTATATACATATGTAAAAAATTATGTGCTGAGGATAAGGCAGTACTGTAAAAATGGGTAGCTAGGGGAGAAGAAGAAGATAGATTTAACCAGGGCTGGAGCAAGGGCAGAGCCTGATGGATTTCAAGAAGTTTTTTGAAGTGAGCAAGATTAGTAGTAGTGATAACAGACTGAGGGATATTGCCCCAAATTTTGGAGATGTAACTGGAATATAGAGTCACCGGTACTGTTGTTAGACTGTAGAAAAGATTTATTTGAGGAGTGTAGGACTCAAAAATGGATGTAGGGTTGGACCAGCTGTTGGAGAGCTAGAGATTTATCTGGTTGGTGGACCAGTCTTTGTTTAGAGATGAGTTGGGTGTAGGTTAGGTAGTGGGGTAATTCTAGCCAGTTAAGTTGTTTTAGAGCTAGGCAGTGATGGCTCCTGTATGAGGAATTTGTTGCAAATTTTGCTATTTTATTGTAGCATGTCTCATGTTTTGTTAAATCTGTCGTCTTTAAGTTGGTGAGAATCAGGAAAACATATAGCAGGGTATAAAGGAAAATTATTATTCTGTTGTTCCAATTTTAAAATACAGACACCTAATTCAGTTATTTTATTTATTTATTCAAGATCTTAACTTTTTACCCATGTAGATTTTGCATTTCCTGTTTTAGGACTGGTTTATTTATGCAAAGTTCAAATGTGATTGGGCAGAACAGGTTATTCAGTTTTGCATTTCCTGCTGTTTTATGATTGGTTAATTTATACAATGTTCAAAAATGATTGGGTGGAAAAGGAGATTTAATTCTGCATGCCATTTCCTTCTAGCAGTTTTGAAAAGGTCCTGTGATAGGACAAAAGCGCTCAGCTGCTATTTGTTTGCACTTTGTTTTGTTTTTAATAAAAGTTTTAATTTTAATTTTACTCATGGACTGAGTCTTTGTGGTACAACATTTGAGGTAGAGGTGTTTGTTGTTAAAATCTGATAATAGAGACACTGTAGATTGGATGGAGACTTGTAAGTTTGTTGACATGATGGAACACTTATTAGACAGTTATTCTTCATATGTTTCATGTAGTTACTCACGTGAATGTTTACAAATCAGTTTATATTTTATTAGATGATTTCTCTCCAAATGGATAAAATGAATGCTTGCAAAGCAGTTGATGTTTTTTACATGATTTTTTGTTAAGGATTATTTATTTATTTTTATTTTATTTAGCATTTGTTTACCGGGGAAGTCTGACTTGGAACAAACCAATTTTCAGCAGAAGCCCGGGGAGAAATGTTCCAGATGCATGTCTTTGTGACGTGGGAGGAAACTGGAGCACCCGGAGGAAACCCACACGAATGCAGGGAAGACATGCAGACTCCACACAGAAAGCACTCCAATTGAGTATCGAACTGGAGAACCTCTTGCTGTGAGGTGACAATGCTACCGCTGCACCATAGTATGCCTGATTTATACAATTTTTAAAAGATGATCATCCTGTATTGCCAATTTTATCTTCAATTCAAAAACGACATAAGTCTACTATAGACCCTCCTTTCAGACCAGTTATATCTATAGCAAGTTAGAAAACTGGACTGTTGGCTTATTTTCTTGACAAATCAGTGAAGCATTTATTAACTTTTTCCTCTTCTTTCACAAAAGATTCTTGGCATTTGTTAAACATATTAAAAGAATGTTGGGTTTAAAAATTCAGTAGCTACAAGTAGTAATATATTCCCAGGTCCACTAATGCTATAAATTATTTTTCCTATTAAATAATCTACTTCTAAGGAGGAGCAGTAGTCTTTAGACAGGAAGATATAGTAGAGTTGGAAGATATGTCATTCTTTGGTGACATGGTCTCTAGGTAGAGCTGAAGAAGTGAACCTGGAAGTGACACTGATGTTTGCCTCTATCTGCAGGATACAAGTGTACTATATTTTGTGTGAACACCTTGCTCTGTCTGTAATGATGTCATACTGATAAGATAAAACATACTTTGGTGAGTGAGTATATCGTAATACGTGTACAGTATTTTTGAGTGAACACCTTCCTATCTGTCTGTCTGTCTGTCTCTCTCTTGTCGCCCTTTCACATCATGTGGCACATCAATCAATGAGCACACCTCCAGGCACTCATTGCTTCTGTAGCGATTATGTTTTTTACAGGGTTGAGTTGCTAGCCCAGCACCCAACCCTCCTCAGAAGGCATACCATACATTCACACACACACATTTAGGCCAATTTAGAATGTCCAATTCACCTGCAGCATGTCTTTGGAATGTGGGAAGAAACCGAAGAACCAGAAGGAAACATATGCAAATGCAGGGAGGACATGCAGACTCTGGACAGAAGGAACCCCAGCCAAAAGTTGAACAATAGAACATCTTGCTGTGAGGCGACAATGCTAACTACTGCACCACTGTGCTTCCTGCTATCTGCTATCTGTCTGTATTTTTGTATTATTTGATAAGCTTATTCAGAAGTTTATTACAAATTATTTCCAGAATTTTAGCCAGTGGTGCAGTGGTGTGAAAGTGAGCTATATTGGAATGGAAGGGTACTTTAATTTGTAGAACAATCAGGAAGGGATTAAAGTTGAGCAAGATTGAGCATATCATAAGTGTATGATTGTGCAGATAAACAAACATCACGGTTGCCATGATTTAGGAATTTGTGAGGACTGTGTGAAATTCTTCCTTAAATGTTCAACTGAGTTTATGTAAGACATTGGGCTTATGGTATTATTTAATAATAAGGACTGTAGGCAGTTACACAGGTAGGTGGAAGGAGTCACCAGCTGTGCTGCTGAACATAAGTATTGCGACACTTGGGGACAGCAGCATTATCTCTGATTTTCTTAATCGCATTGGTGCTCATCATTTTAAAAATAGTTTGATTGCAGCTATGTTTCTTACTCTTTCCCAGAACTGTTTCATTTGACTAAGTTGTCTTTCCTGCCAATGCCTGGACCCTTACATAGTTTGCTTTGAGGAGATTTTATTTAATTCTTATATCTGTTAATAACCTCTGAAACTGTAAAAGTTTATTATCATTGGTAAGATTATCCTTCCGTTCTTCCTATAATTTTTCTCAGCCTGAATATGTTTTTTTTTATGTCAGTGGCAGCCATGGGGTGACCTTTTCTTGAAGTCTGAGCTTTATCATTGTAAACAACTTATTCTGAATGGGCTACCAAAGATTAAGGAAGATGCCCTATTCATATGTGCGATCTGTATAGCTGTAGAGTGCATTGCAATCTATTGTATGTAGTTCTGTACAGGAAATAATGTCAGATGAGTGAAGGATGTTGCTGATGAGTAATGTGTCTGGAAGTAACTTCTTACCTTTAAGTGAGCAGTAAGTAATAATAGTACAATGGTCACTTAGAATGTTGCACAGTATCTGCATAGTAATTAGATTTTAATAACTTCTAATGGGAAGGAATGCTATTTATTAGACTCTACCTAGTCCCTTCTCTGACTAGTTAAAGTGGCAGGTGGAGTTAACATTGAAAGGTCTTCTGGTATTTTCCTTGACAATCAATGTTAAGCTCTCCTACAATAATGCTCCTGTTGAACTTCCCATACTTGGTAGGATATTCAAGGATTGCACTAAAGGTCTCAATAGAATAAGGGAAGGGAATGGTATATAGATAACTGCTATAAATATTTTGGTGAGCTCCTAGTAGAACCTTAAAAATAACCAGTTAGGATTATTGTCAGTGCAAGTGTTGGATTTTGCAATGTGTTTTGGACAAAGATTTGCTTCTTAGTCTACAAGAGCAACCACTTTTCCACCTGTCCTATTGCCAGGCCTGTTGTCTTTAAATAGGGTGCATTTTTGTTAAAAGTAGAAGAGAATATTGGCACATCCTTCAGTCATGTCTTAGTTAAAAGTATAATTTTGGTATGGTAGAAGATGGTCTAGAGTTCATATTGAGCCCACTTGCTATTACGGCTGCAATCATATAAATAAGCTGTGAGTAATTCTTTGAAATGGAAGGAAGAGAGGCATGTAGGAGCTGTTTGACTGAGACTTTATTATATGTCACCAGCTTGAAGACGCATTAGCAAAACTAGGACTGTAAGCAGTTTGGGGTCCTACTAGCATGTTGTGCTGTCAGAGGTTATTAGATTAAATTAAACTGTCGTGGAGGTCGGTCCTGCATTTAAAAACAAATTGTGTTTCTTTTTTAAATTAAGGGACACACTGTCTATTATGTGTAAGTTGTTTACTGCTAGGAAGCTTGCTTGCCTTGACTTTCTGAAGTCACTGCAAACACTTAGAGCCTACTTCTCAACTGTCCAGATTTTTGCAGGTTGCAAAGATTTTTGTATCATGTTTTTGGTCTGTTCATCATGAAATTGTAGTTTTCTGGCAAATCATTGAGGAATGAAGTAAAAATAATGACAGACATCTCAATTTCAGACTTCATATCCTTCAGAAAATACATTCATCCATCCACCACAATCCCTTTTCCAGTTTTTGCACATGGGGTTGGGGTGTCACTTCAACACTAAAAATCATCTAGAGCCAAGGTTCATACCACTGTGTGGCTAGCCATGCCACAGTAGTTCTTCCACATCACATACTTGCGTGTGCACTCACACCTATGGCCAGTTTTTGGAGTTTCTAATTCACCTTGCTGCATGTCTTTGGAATGTGGGAGGAAATCAAAAAACCCAAATTAAATCCATGTGAACATAGGGAGGAACATACAAACTCCATATAGAAGGAACCCCAGCCGAGAACTGAACGGGAGTGCCTCTTGCTGTGAGTCAGCAAAACTGTCCTATCAGTCTAACAACTTTTTTAAATTTGTAAGAGCGATATTTAAAATCTGTCCCTGTTTTTGGGCTTTTGTTCCCCCATTATTTTTGGCTTTGTCCAGATTTCTTGCTCAAAGTGTTTGAGAGGTGTGCCTTCAGGTCTAGGTCTCCACTTACTTTGGGAGTTTTCTGTGACCCTGAGTTTGAGCATTTTCTGTACTTTTTTCATAACCTTTTGACACTGGCATTCTGATATTTGGTATGGTTTCAAATTTACTTTCTTAACATACATGGTTTCCATACTGTGCTGAATTAAATTAGTTCTTCCATGCATCTCTGAAAACACACATTTATTCCTAAATATAAATTATTTACTGGGAAAAGGACAAAAAGGTAGGCTCTGAACCAAGGTGCACTCAAGTAAAAAATGTATTACAGATAAAAGTAAGCGCTTTCATACAGGATAATACCTGTACTACTTTAGACAAAAGACAAGACAGTACCGAGTAACATCCTTTAAATACATCCTCCCAAGATGCATCCCTAATAAATTATGTCACATGATTAATTAACTAATTAGTATCAAAAAAGCACCAACATACACAAAACACAATTAAATATGAAGAGCACTGAAATAAATAATTAATTAATATATTGGACTGTATAAATATATGAATATATAAATATATACTTAAAAAACCTTCTGAATTATTAAAAATAGTTATATACAACTATGCAACATTTGATTAAGTAAAATCATATAATTAATAATAATATATAAACAAGTACATTAACAGATGTATGAATATAAGTATAGCAGTATATAGCTACTAGATGCATATATAATTAATTCCATCCTTACAAATTTGATTGTATCAAAGAATTTGGAAAACTTTTATCTAATAAGGCTCCTTAGTTTTAGTATGCATGCTGTGGAGCACATTTCATTAATACCCGGATACCTGAATGCATCACACCTTAGCTGTCATAAATGTTCGCATTTTTCCAATCATAAGGAGGTTGGGCCACCTCTGATATTAGTGTCAACTCTATCAATTAATCTAAATTCAAAGATATGTTCTGGTGAATTGATGATATGCTTAGCCAAAGCAATTTCAACTCTTTTGTTCTTAATTGCATATACATGTTCGTACATCCTATCCCTAAGTCTCCTGTCTGATTTACCTATATAAAAACCAGGACACATTTTACACTGGGCCAAGTAAATAATACTGCGGGTATTACAGTTAAACCTACCTGTACAAGAAAATCACATGTCCCTGATCATGAAGGAAAGCCCTGTGCTAACATGTTTACAGTAAGGACAAATTTCACATTTAAACATGCCTTTGATCCTAGTGCTATCAGTTCTCTTCTTCTCTAAGATGGCTTTCAAGTTTATACCCCTCTTAAATCTAATCCTGTGTCTACTAGGTAAATTGTCCCTTACATTAGCATCTGCTATCAGGTCCTAATTCTTATATATTATATGTTTTATTACATATGCTTCATTACAAAATGGAGTAATAAGTGTAATTAAAAAATCTGTAGGGGTATTACTAGTTGATCTACTGATATGTACACTAGAGTCCAAGGTCATTCCATTCAGAATGGCTTTAAAATGCCCAATTGACCTCTTTGAAATGATATCCTTCATAGTATCCTCCAATAGGAACTGTGGGTAACCACGTTTAAGAAACATTTCTTTAAGGAACTGGCATTAAATTTGGAAATCATTCTGACAGCCCTGACCAGCTGCCCTTTGACCACTGATTTCTTCTGCTGATCAAGGTGTGAGCTAGTATAATGCAGAAAAGAGTTAGAGTATATTTCTTTTCTGAAAATAGTGGCCACATAGCACTGTCTGATATTATCTTTACTCAAGATAATTTCCAAATAGGAAATAATCTCCCCTTGAAACTCACTAATGAATCATAGAAAATCAGTGGTGGTATTAATAAATAAATTCCTTAAATATGGTTTTGTTGCCTTTAAAAATGATAAAAATATCATCAAGGTAATGTGTGTTGTGATACATTTATTAAAAAAAAGGACTGTTCTTAAAAATATATTCCTTTCCCAGTAGACCATGACCAAATTGGAGAAGCTAGCTCCACACGGTGACCCCATGGCAACACCCTGGGTCTGCAAATAGTAAGAGTCTTCAAATAAGAAGAAGTTATTCGTAAGAATAAAGTCAAGAAATTCTTGAATCAAATATAGTTCCACATTACTAATGCCTTTCTGGACCAACAACTGGCTAATCCAGTCTATGCCTAATTAATGAGGGATCACCGTGTACAAGTCCTTAACGTCCACAGTTGCAAAGTTGTAATCACTGGTGTATCCTAATCCATTGATATTTGCCAAAAAAGACCACGAGTCCTTACATACTTGCGGTTCGTCTGTCAAAAACTTTTTAAGTATGTTGTCCACGAATTTGGCCATGGGGTAAGTAGTAGAATTACGACCATTGACTACTGGGTGTAAGGGAGGATTATATAAATCCTTCTGTATCTTAGGTGTTCCAAATATGATTGGAATTTGTGGTGCCAGGACTGTTAAATAATTATACGTCTCCAAAGTAATGCTTGTGTCTATGAATAGATAATTTACAAATATTCTGATTTTTTTATAAGCCCCATTAAGCTCATTTAAAGACACCAGTTTGTAGCTGTCAGTTTCCAATATACATTTTATTTTCATTCTATATTGATCATAGTCGAAAATCACTATACCACCACCTTTGTCCGGTTGTGAAATTCTTAAACCACTAGTAGTTAAATTGGATATTAGCATTCTTTCATCAGCATTCAAGTTATTATAACTATTTGTACTCAAAGCAGATCTAAACAGTTTGATATTCCACAAGTCAAATTCACAAATCTGTTCAAAAGCTGCTAGGGTAGAATTTAAGACAGGATTGTATGTAATATACACATTAAATTCATTATTATGGTTAACAGTATTAGCACCCAAAAGAGGCTTCAAATTTAAATTTCTAATGGAAAGTTTAAAGTCTGTAATGCTGCCAGGTAAATCCAAAGTCCTGGAGGGTACAAATGTCATGCCTTTAGGTAAAATATCTGCTAATTTGGTATCCACAGGGAAACAGGAGAAATTAAATACCTTGAAATCACCGATTGAATTGTAAATAATATCCAAATGTTTTTCTAATATTCCAGGTGAAGTATATGAGTTATTGCTGTGATTTAAAGGGAAAAAAGTACACTCACCGAGTGAAGAAAGGTTGCAGTCAATTATCTCTGAACTTGTCATTGGTTTCTGTGGTTTCTTTTCCTGTTGTTTTTGTAGTTCGGATTTGGCTGGGCAGAGTTCTGATTTGCCTGAAAATTCTGTTTGTTTAGACTATTGTTCAGATGTGGCCCAATATTATTAGAAGAAGAATGTGCATAATTGTTTTCCCTTAAGTTCTGTAACCTTTCACTATGTCTGGGTCCTTCTGCTGCAAGCATGGCATTATCTCCTTTCACAAGCAAGTTTAAACATGAAGCGTCATCATTTCTTTTATTTATTATTATTATTATTTATTATTTACCTCTTGCCTCTAATATATAATGTCTCATCTAATTTAACTTCAGTGAGGGCCTTACCTTCCTCTGCAAACATAGGTTTCAGAACATTTATGTGGAATAGATGTTCTGGATTTCTGTTTTTCCTGATTGCCTTACGTTATAATTTATTTCACTTATTCACTTGTTTTTCTATAATTTCAAAATGTTCTTGCCACTATGAAATACTATAAAAGGTAAGAAAAGAAATCATGTAAGCAAACACAGATAGCAATCCTGTTTAAATCAGAGCACTGACAGTCTGCTGTTTTGCGCAGAATGCCACGGTGATCACCAGGGCTTCACAGATAGCTCTCAGTCTCTTAGTGCAAGACATCTGGACAAAGGTGAACATAATGGGGGGGGACAATGACACAGAAATAGGACATATTTGCCCTATAGAAATGTGCTAGAATAACCAGGGATTTGTGTTAGGATACATGTTCTGAAGGATTTGAAGTCTAAAGCTCAGATGTATGTAATATTGTGTCATGTACTGAGATCATCCCAGTGATATGGCAGAAAGCCAAAATTTGACAAGAAACACATCTGGATATTCTGTGAAAATATGGACAATTGAAAGGTATGAATGCTAAGTATATGGTCCAAACACAGTACAAGACAATGTATCTACAGTGCAGAGTATTGTGATATCCCATTTCTGACATTCTGTACTGAAGCTGTGTAAATGATCTGTAACAGTACATGGACTGCCATGTAAAATTAACACTCAGGGAAAGTGTGTGCATTGAATAGAGACACACAGATGAATTGTAGCAATGAACACACGGAAAGAGGATAGATGAAACAATGTGATGTACTGCAGATAAGGACATGGATAGCAACACCAATCACATATCTATATGGTACAGCAGTGACTGTCACACAAGGTGACATAACAATGGGGAGGATGTCTGTGTGAGATAAGCATCCTTACATAAAAAATGTAGAGGACATCTATCCTACAATTGGAGTAGGGTGCATATTGTGAAGCTGTGCAAACTGATTTACCTGAATATGAGTATAATCTCAGTAGAGGTATCCAGCAAGTGGGAGACAGGTAAAGACTAATGGAGAACATTAAAAGAACCATCCACAATCATGGACAATATCAGAATAATACCACCAGTAATGCCATGTCTCTGACATATCGTATGTGATTTAGAGTGATCAGAGATGTGCACAAACACACTTGTACAACTATTATGATACATCCACACTCTGTAAAAGTAATCAGGCACACTGTCCTGGTACTGTAACATCTGATGGAGGTGTTATGAAGGACACTGCTATACCTGTATGCTACATTATGAGCAATATAGGCTAGTTGACTGCTGTGCATGGCATATATATGGATCTACTGCTTTTGGTCAAATTACATTTGGTCGCAAATGGAATATAGCCCCTGCTCCACTGCAGTGAGTATATAAATTAAGGGGGGGGGGCACACACACCCACACATTGGGGGGGTAGCCCCTCACATTTTGCAACTAGTTTTTACTGACTTTATATGTTTCAATGTATTTTTAATGGATACACATGTATATAATAGTGATTACACTGCAATTATGTGGGGGCTATGCCCCACCCCCCATGGTTGGGGGCTGTGCCACCCACAGCCCCCTTACTTTGTATTCTCACTCAAGGGTCGCACTGCAGTGGGGCAGGGGCTATATGCCATTTTCGACCAAATGGAATTTGACCAACTGGGTTTTCAGTGAAATGCATTTTCGGTGAAGTGGGCTGCCTGAAATCATTTTCGACGAAATGTAATTTGACCAAAAGCAGTAGACCCATATATATATATATATATATATATATATATATATATATATACATACATACACACACGGGTCCCCTACACATGGTCGATATTTCACAATGTCGAAGACCATATGGCCGAGACCATATGATCGGCATTTGAAATGCTGACCATGCGGAACCTGCATGTCCGTACAGTGCGGAAGGGAAAGATTTCCATTTATGCACTGTAGTGCGATCTCAGAGTTGGTATATTTACATTGCGGGGTTGTGGGGGGGCATGGGAGCTTATAGGGGGTGCAGGGGGGCATAGGTTTATGTTGTGTGCTTTTTTTACATGTTCTCGGCCATATGGGTTTTGGCTTTCTAACATTTTGAACATGTATAGTAGACCCATACATATATATATATATATATATATATATATATATATATATATATAGATATATATAGATATATATATATAGATATATATAGATATATATATATAGAGAGAGAGAGAGAGCACAATCCACACTGTCATGAATGAAATATATGTCATTAATGTTGTCAAACACCTATGTATGTCCTGTGTGCATCACCAGGACAGGTAGCACACGTGCATCTTGTGTAACAGTTTGATGGGTGTTCTGCACCATCAGACAATCAGGTTTATGCCAGAAAAAAAATACCTAGGTATGACCAATAAGCTCTGTGACAGCTCACTGTGACAAAGTTTATACATTTCAGTTACACATCAGTGGAAGATGTGTAGAGAGGTACATGAGAAGGGTGCATTGTACTCGGTTATTGGTGTGATGAAGGCTGGGAACTATGGCGGTATTAAGGAGTCTGGTGTGGATGTCCTTTACATACTCATTCCTTGTAGTCAGCACTCTGACCAAATGCTGGTGAATGTTCCACTTACCACCTACCCCAGGATACAGGTCACATACCTATTGGTCTGATTAATAGGGTGGAACGTCTACATTATACTTGGGATGTGTGTTTGTTTTCCTAACAAATCCCCCCATGTTTTTCTGTCATTGCAGGTGTTGTCATGGCTGTGGCAGTAATCTTTGGTATGTGTTGATGCTGTCTGTATTATACTAATATCACAGCTGGAGTCAATGATTGCCCACAATCTGTAGTCCTTCAAGCATCTGTTTGGACACAGGATGTGTATGTCGTCTGTGATGGCCAACATTAAATAATGGACAGGAAAGGGCCTAGCAGACAACTCTGATGTATGGACCTGATCACTGGACCTGAGATATAGGTCACTTCACACATTTCAACTTAGTGGGATGCCACGTATGCGATACACTGGTGTACCCACTTGGTGATATAGCTGTTTATGTTCACATCTGACAGTGTTGATTGAATACCTCAGTGTGGATTTGTGTCAAATGCCTTGACCTGGTCAAGTTCCACAGGATGATGTTGTGTCATCATGCATGCCCTTGTTGACCTGTTTGACGACATCTGTCAGATGTGACAGACATAATGTAGCATTAACAAGTCACATAGGTTTGTTGCACACAGCCAGAATATTACTAGTGTCCATTTAGAAAATGTCCATAATGACTTGTTGGTCTGCCTCACAATTGAGGAGAGTCAGGATGTGTCTATACATGCATGCATCAGGTGCTGTCCCCCCAACTCAGATGGATATGTGTTGAGGTACACATTTCTATGGGAACATAGCCTGTGTGGAGGGTGTGTTGAAATGTGTATTCAGCCATATCAGTAAGGTGTATGTGCTGAGTCACACCACAGGTGATCTGTGGTGATGCCACAGCCTATTGATTCTGTGTGATAGTCCTGGATGAAAGTTAAGACAGTGCATACTGCCTATCTTGATCTGGCCTAGGGTTTTGAAACAATCCTCCACACAAATATCACTGATAAACTCTCCCAGCTGAGGATTAATCCTTACATCACTAGATGGGTAACCAATTGTCTCACTGACACAACACATACTGTGAAAGTTGGTGAATCAACCTGTATCAGTAGAGCTGTCACCAGTGGCAAACAACAGGAATCCATGCTTGGCCCTTCACTGTTTGGATTCTGTTTCTTGACAATTCAGGCTAAAGTATATGGCCTTTGGCTTACCAAGTTTGCTGATTTTTACATATTGGGTGGAATCATTAAGCCCACCAATGATGATAACATACTACAGGATGGCTAATACAGACAAATGATTGGTGGCAAAGCCACATGATCTATAAATAAATGCAGAAATGTGCTTTATGTTGTCTTCTGAAAAGTGGAATTCCCTGCTAATTACAGCATTGACAGCAGTCCTGCTATGCTGAAACCCAGTGATGCAAGCACTGGCAATACATGTATACTGCAATCTGAACTTCGACCACCAAATGAACACACTGGTATTGAAAGCCTATGTTGTGCACATCATAAGTCATGCCATCATATTCACATCTTAGGATTGTATGACAGCACTGTAATCGAACCTCATCAGAGCACTAATAGAGTATAATGCTCTGTTTTGCATGTACCTCACCAGCCACATGCAGCAGCTAGAGAGACCACAGGGGTTTCTCATAAAAAAAAAATAGGGCCTAAAAATCATATCATGCTGTATGTGGATAAACTGAAAGCCATGCCACTATAATCTGTATCATATAGAATGAGGTGACTTCTGCCTGGTGTCCAGGCCAGTCATTAACTCTGGCCTGGTGGGAATAGTGCATATTCACAAATCAGATATAGCTGATTACATCAGCAGTGTCTGCTGAGAAGAATATTACAATAACAGTGTGCCACATATTGGTGTAAAAGGTTCTCTGTAATGTCAAGCAAGAGCACAAACACACATACACCCAGTTGACTGCAGTGAGACTAGAACCCCTACCTATCCAAGTACACAGACTACAAAAGTAAGTACTTTACACAAGTGCCATGACACAAGTCTGACTGTTCCAAGACTGCAGGTCAATTTATAATGGATGACATCAGCAGGCCATGTTGGAGAGATGTTGGGAGGCCTGCATAGGTTCATAGCTTCATATGTTCATAGGAAGTTACTAACCTAATGGCCCTAGGGCATTTACAAGTCTGGCTGTGTAAAAGCACAAGTGCCCTTATTAAGCATAGTTAGATGGTCATTGTCAGCAGAGTGATTTTATGATCAGCACTGATTGCTCCTGTCCATGAGGAACATAGGTGCCACCCCAGGGGTGAATTTACAGTTATCCATCCAGATGTCAAGGTTGTGCTTGAATAGGGTCATTGAGGAGCACTGCTTCACATGCAGTGAAAGCCTATGACAGAGGAGAGTCAATCACTGGGAGATATATCTGTCTTCCCAACATAGTCTGTCTATGTCACAGGCTAGACTGAGATCCCTGAAGCAAGTTATTCTTGTTCCATTTGATTTGCAGATGTTCAAAATTTCTGGTAGGGCAAGGTCTGAGACTGCTCTGTAGGCCAGACATAGGTCACCTCTCATCAGCCTGCATGATACTGAATACAGTGATAGGTCTTTCAGTCATTCCATGTATGGCATGTTTTGGAGACCCTGGATTCTTCGGGTCACAAACCTGTGTGTTTTCTCCAGTCGCTGCAGGTGTCTAGTGAGGTACAGACAAAAGGGAGCATTGTACTCAATTCATCATCTGACAAGGGTAGAGTGTAGCAGACCGATGACCTCCCTGGTCTTGGATGTGATGGCCTTATTTATGAAGTGTGCAGTGCAGAATGTGCATCTCACCACTATGGATGCATAGTGATTGAAGTCCAGATTGCTATCAACATGTGTTTCCGAGTATTGCAACACTGTGTTTGAGTTTAGAGGGGTGCTATGTATATCATAATTAGCAGGGATACTTCATTGCCAAAGGAGACAATGAGGTATTTTTTGCTATAAAGTTCAGTCTGTGAGTTTGGCACCAATCATTTCCCTGTGTCAGTCCCTTCTGTAATATGTTACCATCACTGGGGGACTCTATATGACTGCATCCGGTTGACGGTCCTCTGCAAACTTGGTAAACCATAGGCTATCTACCTTTGTCTGGGCTTCAGAGAAATATTTTCCAAACAGCTGAGGGCCCAGGACAGATCCTTGTGGTATTCTACTGGTAAGTGATTTAGTAGTGGAGGTGTAGTCCCATCTTTGACAGTGTGTGTTCTGTCGGTGAGCCAGTTGGCAATCCATCTAGTAATGTCTGGGTTAATTCCCAGATGGGAGACTTTGTCTGTGATACCTGAATGGAGAATAGGGTCAAAGCCTTTGAATAACTCATCATAGGTAGCATATCCTGTTATCCCTCATGCAAGTCTTTGAGGTCAGTATCAAAGAAGCCCACTAATTTTAATAAGCAAGATCTACCCTTGTCAAAACCAAAATGGGTCAGGTCAAGTGTGTTAAAGGTCACCTATGTCCCTGTGGTTAAGATCCATGATGATTCCTTTCCTAGCCTTGCAGTTAAGGCTTTTAAGCTTATGGGTCAATAGTTTTAGTTCTGCATGTTACCAGATTGATGTGCATTGCATCACACAAAATTTGATATTAATTTCTGTAATGTAAGTGATATATGTGTGGAAAAAGTACTGAGACAACAGGGTTGCAGTGCTTGGGAGGAGGCAACACATGGCTGTGCTGAAAATATTTGGCATATTGTTAGGAGATTCAGTTTGCTATGTTTCCACATGTAATTTCATGTCATAGGAAATGGACAGTAAATAGCAAAAATGCATAATAATATTTACTTTTCCATAGCGTGGTGAGCAGTGGGTTTGCACGACAGTTGGCAAAGTGTTTGCTCATGCGATATACACAATTTCAATGCTATTCTTGTTTGCACATAGCTAAGCAGTGTGCAAACACGAGCCAGATTGCTAAAGTATGAGAATTAGTATTGCATCTATGAAACACATCTGCTGCTTGACTAACTCTGTGGCAGCAGGTATAAGTGTTTTGACACATTTCTTTTTGAGCTTAGATGATACTGGGTTCAAGTCCAAGTGTATCTAATACTTTTAGATACTTTTAAATAAACATTGATAATGCAATGACACGAATCCTTTATAGTACGTGTTGCTGTGTGTTGGCATAGATTAAGCAATATCATGCAGAGGTAGCAGGATTTTGTCGTCGCTCACCGTCACTGCATATTAGTAAGTGATATGCATCTCTGAGCAAACACAGAGCCCAAAAAGTGAAGGGATCCATTGCTTTTTTCTGCTACTTATGTGTGTTGCATGTGATTCTATTTTTTCACTGGATTAAAGGTGCTAAAATGGAGTAGATACAAAAGTGGTGAAAAGAGGGGCAAGCAGGGGAAAGAACAAAGGGAAAGCAGTACAGGAATGGGCAGGAGGGAGGTAGGAAAGAGCCATAGCTATCCATTTCTTTAACAGTGTAAACTGAAAATATGTGCAGAATATTAATTGAATTTGGACTGTCACCTCCACAAAGAGGGGTGACCACAACACAATCATATTGTATAACCAACTGGACCGAATCACGTGTCTCAAGAAGACACTTCTGCAAAATGGAGCACTATGTATAGGACATTTTTTTTTTTTTTTTTTGTGTGGAACAGGTACCCATTTTTTTATTTCAGTAAGAGAAGAATGCTGGGGAAGGGACAAAGGTATATCTGTGTCAGGAAAGTTGGGTAGGTGAGGAAGCAATTGCAAACATACAAGACAAAAGATAGGGATGGTGATGGACACAAATGGTTGGGAGACACCATGATTGGTGTGAGGCAGGGGACAAACAGACTCATGCCCATCAAGCTTGGAGACAGTGAGAATCGAGTCCTCACCCACTGGACTGTCATCACCATCACCTTACTCCACTAGTGGCTGGAGTTCTTGATGTCTCCTCCTACTCCTGGAGGGTACCACTGCACCAGATTCCAGGCAGGACTACCTGAGGGTGCAGGTAGTGCATACAGTGGACACAGCCAGTAGGCCTACACCTACCCTTTCCAGTGAGCCCTCAGATATTGTACAGGTGGAAGTTGAGGTGATTGATGAGGGAAGTGTGGTTACTGTAGCTTCAGTGCCTCATGATTCTGGCTGTAACAAAAGTGTGGGTGAAGTGCCATCTAGGAGGGTTGTTAGGGGTGCTTGGAGGAAGCCTGCTGTCCATCCTCCACCTGATCCAGATGTCTCTTCCTGTGCCACTCAACATATCTTTAGGGCCATCATGGAGACATAGGCATGTTCCCATAGGTGCTCCAGAGAAATGCTTAGGGCTGTAGATGTGGCACAGGTTGACATGCGTGACTGTCTCCAGCATGTTGCTGATGCAATAGATTGGATGAATGACATGTTGGAACAAGAGATGTTTGTGATGGAATGTCTGCTGGGAGAAGAACATCATCCTCATTGGTGTAGGTCAACCACATCATCTGCTGTTAGCCTATTGGCCGTGCCCGATCACGTTCCCATATTGGCAGTACTTCCACTGCTCTGTCAGTGGGTGAGCTGTCCACACCCAGATATGGTAGGCTATGGGGTCATGTTCCTGGGCATCCTCAGGAAGGGAGCTCATCCAGCAGACATTAGTAATGTTCAGGTAGTAGCAGTGCATTTGACTGTGGGCGTAGGTGTGCCAGTGCAGCTCCTGGCAGAGCCAGTTCTCATGGTCAGGAATGACAATGATGAACTGTCACCTCTACCATGCACAGCTCGCACCTGTCCAACATACCAAGACATACATCTAACACAGAGCTTGGCTGTTTTCATGCAGACACTCATACACCAATTTCACCTGGAGGACCCCTATAGACACACACAAACTGCACCTCAGAAACAGGCATATGGCATAGTTATCATCACATAAGTATCAGATAAGTACAAAATGGCTGTTTCCACTGAAAAGGATACAAATGTAAAAGCCCACAACAATGCTATCAAACACTTCATGCAGTGAACGAGATATGGTGTGCTTAGGTGGAATTCAGGATATTATGGGGAGGTGAGGGGTCAGAGCCCTGTAACCGAAGAGCTTCAGATTCACTGCCAAGGTTGGATCCATTTGGATTGACAGCCTATAGTTGCACATACACATGAATTAAAGCAACAGCCGTCCCTAATATTGTTTCTGTGTAGACTCCTTTCCGTGGCTGTATACCAGTAGGTTTTGGAATTCAGAGGGGAAAAATAGCAGTGAGTCTACACAGTTGCTTTATAGCTCGTTGAATAGCTACTCTACCTTGGGTTGGTTAATTAGCATACAATTCAGCTGTTTATGTTGTAATTAGCATGCCACATTCTTTCTCTTGTTTGCACAGCTCTACACACCATGTAGAGCCACTTACGGAATCTAAAACAGTTTGCTTCCATGTGTCCGCTGCAACGTGCAGACTGTGTAGGCTTTATTGAATTTGGCTGCCAGTGTTTTGTGCGGTCCTTTGATATTCTTGTAAAGTTGCAGGGTCATCAGTCCAGTAGAATCAAGCAGAATCCCAACTTTTGTCTTATCCATTCCTAAATGTCCACCTAAAATGTAACTATGTGATGGCTTCATAACAAGTCTTCTTAAGGGCAGAGAAGTAGCAAAGTCATTTAGACCCCTGGGTAAGACCTGCATTTGCACCTGCCTACAGAGCAAAAAGAAATGTTTTTTTCAACAGCTTTTCACAAAAACATAAGAAAACAAGAGGCTCAATAGCAAGTCCAAACAAAGAGTTTCATTTAATGTTTAACACATTTTCAGAGTTAATCGTTTAACTGTCACATGATACATAACCAAACACAACACTGTTTTAACAATTTAAAGAAACTACACAGTTAACTTTACCTTAACATATTAAAAATAAAGCATGACTGAATAATATCATATCTACCCCGCACAAAATAGCATAGCATTCACTGAAAGTCAAATCAGTACAAATAATCAAGTAATAGATAAAATCAGCCTTGTTGAATTAAGAACTGGTATCTGTCCACCCCGTGAAACAACCAACAAAGCCTATGTCTGCCTTATATAACAACAAATACACAATAACTAATATTGGCAGCAATGACAGGAGGATACCATTCATTACAAACCAGACACTTCTCACCAGAATCAGGGACAAATCCAGAATTTATCAGGCAGCGACACTTAATATAGCAACACTGTTAGCTTGAGTCCTTGACCAAATGCAAGCATATGAATTAATATACATTTTTCTGAAGTAAAGAAGTATGTTACAATTCTACACTACTGCATCATTGATTGTTCATTAGCTAATATATAAAATGATTTTGTGTATTTCATATTTTATGTTTTTAGCACAAATGAAAAGTCATACAAAACGTATGATTATATTTTGGTAAAAAATGCAACAAAACGGAAACTTTCAGACACACACACACACACACACACACACACACACACACACACACAATCATAATTTAGAACTGCTTAGAGGGTTTCATTGCTATTGAAAGCAATAGTTTCTTAATTGGGTTGGGTCTTTCTACTTATCTGACCAGCTATGTCATGGACAATGATATTTTGCGTGAAACCCAATTTGAAGTGAATAGCCAAGACTTTAACAAAAGCAAAATTGGGGGATTTGTCTGAATTGACTTTGCAAACTGAATTTTTCCCAGTATTGCATCAGACAATTTTCTGGAGTTGCTACAAGTCATGTGACTCTTCCCACTATAGCAGCTCAACTCAGTATTTGCTTTTCACTTGGAGTGTACATTGGACATTAAGGACTAGAAAGAATGAAGAAGCCATTTCATGGATGTCACTTGATTAGATAAACACCCTGCTGTCCAGACACAATGAGGTCATTGTTATAAATATGGCCTATTAGGCTTTTCTACCTGCTAAATGGTCAACAAAGTCAGAGGCAGATAAATTACAGTTGTCTTCAGTAAATGGTAGTAATAGTTCAAGGCAGTGGATAGGCAAACCTTTTGTAATGCTGTCTTTTCAAAACGTTTTGTATTTCCCTGTGCATGAACAATTTTCTTCTGTATACTGATTTTTTTTAAGTAAAGAATTTCTTTATTGAGTTTCAAACGCTTGTGGTTGATTGTTGGATTGCAGATCATGCCCTTAAAAGTTTGTGTCTGGGCAGCTGTTCCTTCACCTCACCCTAACTATATGTTTGCATTTGAGTAGAAGGGGTAAAATTCCAGCTCTTGTTAACAAGATCAGTAATAAATTGCTTTTTCGGTATAAAAGAGATAAATGACTTTGATAGTTTAGTTGGCCTTTGAACACGTCATCAACACTAGACCAAAGCAATGAGTGAGATTTTTAATCCCTATACAGGGGTCTTAGTTAATGGTCTCTTTCTTACTCTGGCCTCCTTCATATTGTTATTCTGCAGTTTGTTCAATGTTTAATACTTACACTACCCTGATTGTTATAGTTTGTTATAACACAAACTTGTATGATTTACTAATGAATTTTCAAGGCAGATATTACAGTCTGCTATGTTTACCGTTAATATCTGTGAACAATTATTTGGAGAGAAACAATGATATTATTATGATACCAGAGCACCAAGTAACAATAACTGTTTCACAGCTGTGTTTCTATTATTGGAAATATTTTACAGATAAAGTTATACCAAACAAGTTAGAAGACATTTTGATATGGAAGCACTCAGTTTGATGATATCAGAATATGGTTAAAAAAACTTAAAGGAATAACACTGCTAATAAAAATCAGAAGAAAGTGTGACTTCTATCTAGCCAACATGGCAAAATTGCACATGAGAAGTGTAGTAGACATGGCCATAATGGAAGCCACTGGAACGGGGCAGTCTAAACCATCACAGCAGATTTCCAGAGTAAAGGAGGAAAACACTTGTTCCAAAATGCATTGGAGTCTTGAATGTAGCTCTTTGGAGTTATAATCCAAATGCTGTACAGAGAGCTAAGTGAGGAGTATAGCAGAGACAACACCAAAATCGTGGTGCACTGTCTTGAGACAATGGCTGTACCAAACTGTTAGAAGAGATTTTATGCTATGCTGACTTGGGGGGGGGGGGCTGGAGGCAGGATAAACCACATTGGACATAACTACTCTTAATTCTACACATGTTAAGAGCATTACTTGTCTGGGCCATTCCCTTCCTTTTAAGGCCAAGGAAGGTTCATAGGTAGGTACTAGGCTACCGGCCCAAGGGCCTATGCAAGCCTAGCCAACAAGGTTCCCTGGCTTACGCCACCCAAGAAAGTTATTTTCCTGTGCCACTGATGAGCAGAGACACAGAAGTGATCCCCGGGGTGTATTTCCTATTTCCCATCCACTCATCAAGATTTTTTTTGAAGAGTGCTAATGAAGAACTTTGCTTGACATAGATGGGTAGCCTGTTCCAGAGTATGGGAAGTCTCTGGGATAGGAATCTATCCCTCCAGCATGTCCTGTTTATTGTGGTGACAAGGTTTAGGTCCCTAGAGCGTGTAGCTTGGAGGGATTGGGATTTCTTTAGGTGTAGCATGTCCAACACCTCTGGGTTTGACATAGCTTTAAATGTTAGGCAGAGATCACCTCTGAGTAGGCGATATGCTACGGAGTAAAGCTGGAGTTTTTTGAGGCGGTCAGTGTAGGGCATTTGTTTTAGTCCAGTAATCCTCTTTGTGAGGTACTTCTTTGGCCTTTCCAGCTGCTGCAGATGTCTTGTGAGGTACATTCCAAAAGGGGCATTGTACTCTACAATGGGTCTAATGAGTGATGAGGAGAGGGTAACTATGACCTCTTTGTTCCTGGACGAGAACCCTTTCATTATGAGGTGTGCCATGTAGAAGGATTTCCTGACTACTGTGGTGATGTGACTATCAAAGGAGAGACTACTGTCTACCTGGGTCCCAAGGTCTTTTATCACACATTCAGTGTTAAGTAGATTGCTGCCTATATGTTAGTTCATGGGTACAGAGTTTTTACCAAAGGGGATGACACTGCACTTTTTGGCATTGAGCTTGAGGCCATGGCTCTGACACCAGGCATCTGTCTCAGAGAGGCCCTTCTGTAGGATGTTCACATCATTTGGGGACTTGACTATGGCTCCTAGTTTGCAGTCATCTGCGAAATTCATTAGCCAGGGGCCTTCTGTGTTAGCCTGTACTTCAGAGAAGTACAGATGTCGACACCATCCCCCATTCTGGAATTATAGCTAAACTCAATAAACTAGGCATAAATCCTTAGTCACAAGATGGGTTGCCAACTGGCTCACTGACAGAACCCACACTGTAAATGTTGCAGACTCCAAATCTGACCTCAAACCAGTGACAAGTGGAGTACTACAGGGTTCCGTCCTGGGACCGCTCCTGTTTGGTATGTGTACTTGAGGTTTGGAGGTTACCAATGTCTTTGTTTATGAGTTCCATGATGATACGTTCCATGGCTTTGCAGACCAGGCTTGTCAGGCTAATAGGTCTATAGTTCCCAGGATCAGTGGGACACATTTCATGTACCACTGATCAGAAATTACTTGGACTCAGAATTTTGCTGGGAATTAGGCAGGTGGATTTGTTTGATGATAGCCCCAGCAGATATCTTAAGATGAATGGCTCTTAATGATAGAGTGCCTTGTGTACATACAAATACACACAGCCTTGCCTAGACATTAGTACACTGGGAAGGCAGGAGGCCAGAGTCGCAATTCTGTGAAAGAGCTAAGTGTTAGCAGCAAACCCGAATATGAGTGACAGATGTCCCAAGATTATGAACTTTGTATGGAAGAGGCTACTACAGTAGAACATTTAGGTAGTAGCAGCAAGACTAAATCTGACATAGAGCTGTCAAAAGATAAGATACTTTCTTTGAGAGAGGAATTGGAGAGGATGACAAAGACATAATTACGATATGCAGAGATGTTGGATCTTACCTTACAGGACATGATGGAGGTAGGCAAAAAGGGCTCATAATCCGCTGTGTGAGTTTTTGATTGGCTCGTATACTGGTATACGAGCCAAAAAAAAAAAAAACAGAGCTCTGTTCCATGTGGAACTTCTTGATGTTCCGCAATGAATAGAAGAGGGTCCACTGTGCGAGTTTTTGATTGGCTTGTATACCGGCATATGGGCCAATCAAAGATCCCCAAACACGGAGCTACTTGTCTTTTAATACTTTTTTTTTTTTTTGCTCTTCACCTTGTGTGAAGAATGTGGCAACCCTAAGAGGATGAAAAAATATGTGCTGGTATAATACCAGCACATATTTTTCGTCCTCTTTTTCATATTACCAAATACGGTAAGCCTACCTTTGGGGGGGGAGGGGTAAAGTTGGCACTGACTCTGTCAGCAAGAATGTTGGCAATATATGCTGGCAGAGTATTGGAGGTACCACTGTGCAGTAACTCAGAGCAAACATGGGTATTGCTGTGGAGATTCTTGATATAATTATAGAAGGCCTTGTGATTGTTTATAGTGTCTGCCGCAATTCTGCCTTCATAGCTGACTTTAGAGGTTTTGATGAGAGATCTCAACTTTTTGTTGAGGCTAATAAGGGAGTTTTTCCATTCTTGGGACTTCACCTTTTTCTGCAACAGTTTCTTCATTCTGTTGTAGAGTTTATTAATGGCAGAGGACCACCAGATTGGCTCCCTTTTTTTGGAGGAGAGCATCTTTGTTCTGTTGTGTATGGCATTTATGTACGTGTTTATACAGTGCATTGGTGTATGATTCTGCAGTCATGCATCTATTTTCCATTGACATGGGTGCCATGAAGTTAGCCAGCTCTGTTTTTAGGGGCCCAAAGTCATCTTTGGAGAAGTTTTTCATGGTGGTTACCTTTGTGGGGGGTGTGGGTGAGCTGTGGATTTCCATGGTGATTAGTTTGTGGTCAGATCTAACCAAGGAGGAATTGACTATTGGTGTACAGCAATGATTGCCCGTGTTAGTAATAACCAGGCCAAGGATGTTGCTTCCTCTAGTGGGGGTAAGAATGATCTGGTCTAGGGCATTGGAATTGATGAATTCCAGGAAGCATTGGGCCAGTGTGTTGGTGCATGAGTTATTTTTCCAGTTGATGGGGGGGTAGTTGAAGTCATCTAGTATGAGAGTGTTGGGTTGGACTCTAATAGTTTCTAGGGTGCTTAGGAACGTGGAGTGAGAGTCTTGGGACATGGTTGGGGACCTATAGCAGGCTACAACCTGAATCGCCATCTTACCCAATGTTAGTTGTACCTGAAGTATCTCAGATGCATTTTGCTAGAATACTAGTCTGGAGGTGTGCATATCCTTTATGAATATGGAGACACCACCGCCTTTGGAGCTTCGGTTCATGTTTGGGGCAGAAAGGCGTGGAATGAGTTATAGCCTGGTAGCCCAGGGGTACTTTCTGCTACTTTAAACCAGGTCACTGTTACAGCACAAATGTCGATGTTCTCCATTTTGAGGACTGCTTCGAGCAAGTGCATCTTGAGATTTAGTCTTCTAGCGCTGAGCAGCATGATCCTCACATTGCATTTATTTATAGCTGTTATGGTGGTATTTTGGTCTTTGGAACATTGCCTAAAAAAAGGCACTATAGGGGTGGTAAGAGAATTAGCCAGAATCCAGAAACCTAGGGGTGACAGATGCAGCCATCTCTGGCAAAGCATCGAGGTCTGTTAGTCATGTCATCACAAGCCGATACTGGATCCCCTTAGAATGACACCAGAAACTTAGCCAGTTGTTGAAGTCAGTCATTTTCTGCTTGTCCTGTGGTATCATTCTGGCGATGGTAGGATGCTGCTCAGGGCTAGGGTCATACCTGCCTGGGCCACATAATCTGAGAGCTCCTCCATGTCTCTTTTCATGTAGTCCAGGGAGGTGCATCTCAGGTCATTCACACCCAATGGACAGTGACAAAGTCATACCTGTACTTGTTGTGGAGTGACCTGGGTGCATGTGTTATGTGTCGGATTCTGGCATCTGATAGACAGCTGACTGTTACCTTCTCCTTATTCAACCTAGTGAGTGGGACATCAGTGTGCCTGACTATCGAGTCATCTATGATTAGTGTATTGGGAAAGCAGTTTTGCCTTAGGGGCTTAGACTGAGGCACACACTGTGTAGGTGAGCTATGTATTTTGTGGTTTGTGCTGTGTTGTGGTGGTCGAGTGCATTTCTGCCTTGGATGCCTCTGCAGTTTGGGTAGATTTCTATTGAGAGCCTCCATAAAGGTGGGTGTGTGGTTTATGTTTTTATGTGAGAGCTGTGATGGTGGTTGTTCTGGAGGGCTATGTGTTGCATGTGGTGTGGTGCAGGTGTTGACCTTCTCCGCTTGACCAGCTATTCCGGTCTTGGCTTGAGAGTCCATGGCTTCCAATTTGAATATATAAGTGCATCTCTCACAAGTCTGAGTGTTGGAAGGTAAGAGGAGAGGGTTGTCTGTGTACATGAGGCAGTTGCTACACTGCCTTAGAATGCCCAAGTTCAACAGGTTAATAGGAGAAAGCACAGGGAACTGACCTTTAGACATGCCAGGAGAGATGGTCATTATTACTAATTACTGGAGTTGTTTCCTTATATATTCCTTTTACAGGAAAAATGTCACTCAAGGTGTCTGAGTCTGTGCAGAGCACTGCCAAATACTTGAGAGGATACTAATACCTAGACCCTGAAAATTTTAGGATGAAGTATTTACACAGATATTCTGAAGTTAGGAAGAAATCAAGCAGTACTTACTGAAAAATAAAGAATTAGCTTGTCAAGAATAATGAAAAGAGGGGAGTCACATGAATGGCTACTGCCTGGCTACTACTAATGCTGGTGTCAGCACAGCTTCACTCTGTTGGGATACAATACTCCTTTTACCAAAAGCTGGTAGAGTGCCTCTGATACCTTGTTCTATTACAGCTGCTCTCTAAACCCCTTTGTTAGTCAACTACTATTCCTTCTTAGCCTGCTCCATCTTTTCTAACTAACACATTTTCCTACCTCCTTTCTTTTGAGAACTTCCTGTACTCTTGCACTCCGCCACCATGTTTCCTTACATACCTCATTTCTGTACTTAGGCCTTACTCATCAAAACATCAGCAACTCCTTTTCCCATTTTTGCACATATCTGTTCTAAAGTCCTCACGCATGCTGTTTTGAGGTGCTGCCATTCCTCTTTTGGTCCATCTACTTTATGTTCCTCTTGAGGTATTAGAGCCCTGAAGTCTTTACCTCAAAGATACAGGGTTTGAGTCTGAATTCTAGTTATAGCTAGGCTTGGAAAAGTATTCAGACTGCTAACCTAATATTTATTATACTGAGGCTGTCATAATGGTTAAGGTGTTTATTTCACACTGATAAGGTACAGGGTTTGATTTTCAGCTTTGAGGGAATTTGACTTGGTTTAAAATAACCCACAAAGATAGTTAGCTGAGTACTCACCTATAAATCTAGCTTCTCTCTAGTCATTTTCCAACCTAGTCTCTTTTGACCTTAAAGCCTTTTCTGACCACTGGTTGCAGCTGATTTCAGCCACTAGTGGTTTTATGCTGTGGGCCAACTGTTACACTGTCAATAGCTCTGTAATCTCTGATTCTACCCAATGCTCTTTCCTTAATAAGAAGGAGGTCTGCCTAAGTTGCATGTTGACCACTCTTGTATGTGATCCTGTGAATCTCTCTGTTGGTGAGACTTGTGCTGGCCACAGTCAAGCCATTTGCCAGACATCAAGAATAGACTCACCTTCTTTATTCCTCTTGCTCCAACCATGTGGACCCAGGCAATCCTTCTATTCTGTTCTGACTGTCTGTCCTGATATTAGTATCTCGGTCTCCCATTATCAACACTAACTCATGTAGTCCTGCTTTATATCTTAGGTCCTGCAGCTGCTGTTTGAATGCACTCCTTTCCTTTACACCATAATCCTTGTGTGGGGCATCGGCTGGAATAATGTGCACTGAGCTGTTGTCTCAGTGGAGTCTGATTCCCATTGATCTGTCACTAATTCTGATGACATTCCTCCCTGTCTTTGGACTACTGTTGATTAGCACACCATTTCTAGACTGTCCTCTACCTCTGATTCCAAAACCAAGTGGCCTTGTTGCACTGCCCTTTACCTTGTCTGCTGGATACAGTGTTTGTCCAGCCTCCTCCTTACCATTATGTTACCTACTTCAAAGATACATCTTGTCAGTGAAGCTATACACAGCGTAATGTCTGACTTTTTATCTCTGTGCTTGGTTCTCCGTTAATGCATAAAGTAGGACCTTTGTCAAGCAATGCATTATGTATTTTTCTGACAAAAAGAAACACTTGCCTTTTCTCCTATCAATGGTTACCTTAGTGGTAATTATAACAGCTATCGAGGGGTTTGTAAGGGTGAAGCCCTCCACACTTGGGAGGGGAGACATGCAGCACATAATTTAGACAAATGTCTATTCACAATCTTCCGATCACATATTTGAGCTTTTGGAATAAAATCACATTTATTAAGAGATTTAAACTTGGCATAAACCATCAATAATATTGGAAAGAAAACTTCCACTGGCTTTTGAGCAGCTACAAAATAATTGCTGGACAGTATAAATTAGTAGGTACAAATATTCAATGGAGACCACTCCAAACCTGCTGAGACAGACTGCTGAAAGACAATCAAAGCTGAGTCATTGAACATTTTTATACAAACTGGCCCTGTGCTTACCATATTATTATAAACCTTCATATGAATAGACTGCAGTTATTTCTGTTTGCCTTGGCAAGGCACCAAAAGTTGCATATGTCACTCAAATACTGTCAGATGTTAGCTTATACCATACGGCACTGGCCTTCTTACCCAAGACTGATTTTTTGTTATATGCAGTTTCCAAAAGCGAATATACAGGATCTAGAAAAACAATAGACTTTAGCAATAAGTTTGTAACAGAAGAAGTGTTTTTATACAGGTAGACTGGCCAAAGACTTTTTTCACCAGCATGATTGTACAAATGTATTTTTTTATGATAAACCTTTTTAAAAGAATATGTTTTTAACAATGCTAAATAACCAGTAAGAAAACAAATGATAGCAAAGCGCTAACACAGCTCTCAATCTTGATTTTGAAATGGCATCCAGGATTTTTATTACCTGGAAATT
Source organism: Protopterus annectens (assembly GCF_019279795.1). NCBI lineage: Eukaryota > Metazoa > Chordata > Ceratodontiformes > Protopteridae > Protopterus > Protopterus annectens. The sequence continues at coordinate 1,788,122,146 of NC_056739.1, read as the reverse complement.
GATAGAAAGAATTAGAAGAAAATGTAATATTCTATATACTGCCATTGTCAAGCATTTCTAGCCTTTTCAAATGACTTTCCTGTCATCAGTTGTCATTGCTTGATTTTTGTCTATCTGCATATGCATCAGTATGCATTTATTCATTCTTCATGTGCTCATATGTTACCTTTCTCTGAATCTTCTCTATGTTCATTCTACATTCAGATATGTTAGTATTTGTTTGACTGCACCCTTGCCATACCAGTGGCAGACAGGCAGTGGTGCTGTGGGAATATCACTCATGTCAATAGTGACAGAGCATACTAATGAAATGCCAGTGACATATAGCCCTGCATGGAGTACAGAGTACAGTGTACTTAAAACATTTAGCTGAACAAATGAAAGATGTTCCTACAAGCACCATAGTGCATCTGTTGCTAGTGCTTAAGCTTCCACATCTTCATTAATGGTGTGGCACATCTGCAAATGTTATGTATAATATCATGCCTTTCTGTATGTTGAGGGATGACCCTGAAGATAACAGCAGGTGTGCACCGAATTAATCACTACCTATTGAACTGAATGCATTACTTGCTGATATCAATATTTGCAGTAGTGCTGACCTCCACAGTCATGCCAGATAGTGGTTCATAACAAAGTTAGGTTCATTTTGCATGGCAGGAGGACATACTCTATTTACATATCATTATTAGAAGGGATTTGGTGCAGTGGAGCATTGTACAGGATGGAGGCAGTTTGTTATGTAGCAGGTTTTCTTGCACTGTAGAAGAGACCATAATGAGTAGCTTGTTTTCTACCAGTTCTATTTCTAAAATGTATGCAGATACTTCATTTCATATCTGTAGTCTGGGTAAAATCTCATCAGAGAGGGAGAATCTGGTTAACTATAGTACATTTACTCCCATGCTTCATATATTTTTCAATGGACTATGGCAGCTGCTACACTGTTCCTACATCACAAATGATGTCTGTGTGTGTGTGTGTGTGTGTGTGGGGGGGGGGGGGATTTGTATATGTGCTCCATGCATGGAGTACTGTTTTTATACAGTAGTCTAGGATCACAAAATTGGACTTTCTGCATTTTGTAGCAGTGTTTATGAACCACAGAAGGCTGCTGTATGCATTTACACTGCGTAGAGCCTTAATCCAATTGGCACTGATTATAAATCCACACAGTGGAGTTTAATACACTAATGACACTTGCACTTTTGTATCTATCAGTTTGATTGATTCAAGGAATTTAGAATAATTTTAGAATAATGAAACTCTCCTAAATCTCTTCCCATTCCACACTTGAAGGTGATGATATTATCACGTCTTTCCCTGGAATATTTTTACATTTTCACAATACTTGTTCTGTTTCAGTTGAGATTCCTGGCTTATACATTGTATCTTCTGTTCTCTTTTTGCAGCTCAGTGTGCCCAGATGTGATTCAAATATCCTGTCCAGCAAGTCTGACCAGAACCTATTACCTTCTCTGCTTAGAGCATTAGTCCTTGGACATAAATTATTTTCTCACAGAAAGAAAAATAAAACTGTATTTCCTTACTGATTTGAGTTGGTAGTTGGCATAAAGGTTAAGGTGCTTACTTCACAGGCACAAGGTACATAGTTTGATTCTCACCTTTGAAATTGGCTTGATTTAAAACGGCCCACAAAGGCAGCTAGCCTGAGATCATCCTGGTATAGCAGTTTATTCTAGTAACTGCTGTCAATGTCAGTACATTTTTGAAATTCTGTTATTTTTTCTTCTGTTACTGGCACAAGTGATCTATATCAAAATGACTCTGATACATGTGATATATTTAGAGACAGGAGTGCTTTTATAACAACATCTTCCTCCACATTGTAAAATAGCACTTCATTAATCATGCATGTTGATGAGTGTGAATGACATATAAGAGGGGCAAATTAGGACATATACACACACAAGTGATTTGCGCACACACACACACACACACACACACACATATATATATATATATATATATATATATATATATATATATATATATATATCCAAAACTAGAAGGTGGTGTGAGTAAAACGGTCCTCCAATAAAAATATAAAATATAACAACAACCAAAGGAGGCACCAGACCACGGCAAATAAAAACATAAATGTATTTATTGCAGAAAAGGTGAGTGCTTTCACAGCAAAGCTGCTTCATCAGACAGTTCAACAGAAATGCATCAACTCTTTTTAAATAACACACAACCAATGGAAAAGTACGTTCAATTAAGGACAATTTCTTAAAGGAACAACATAACTTGTATTTCTAAAACCTGCTGTAAGCTTCACATATATAAATATAAATAAAAATGACACATATAGAATCAGCAAATAATGATTTGGGTAAGGGTCTGTCCAACAACTTGGGATGTATAGATACTTTCTCATTCAAGCCACTGCCATTATTGGCATGCAGCCTTATAATCCATTCAAGTTCCCTTCCTTCATCTCTATTCTTAACTGCACCTCCACGTATTCCCATCGTAACTACCTCAATGACCATGAACTTGAAGGCATGTTTTTCACCCTTCTCCATAATATGTTTAGAGAGGGCATTAGTGGTAACCTTCCTTGTGATATCATACAAATGGTCTCTGATTCGGTCACGTAATCTACGTGTCGTCATACCCACATAGAATGCATAACATCCCTCACAGTGGCATAAATACACTAAATTAGTAGTCTCACAGTTTCCTACCAGTTTAAACATAAATTCTTTGTTCATGTCAGAATGATAAAATCTGCCTTTATGATCTAAATATTGACAATAATTGCAAGTATTGCAAGGAAAAGTACCTATTCCATCTCCTCTATCCTGTGTATAAAATTGTCGATCCTGTCGATGGAAATATGTGGAGGTGCAGTTAAGAATAGAGATGAAGGAAGGGAACTTGAACGGATTATAAGGCTGCGTGCCAATAATGGCAGTGGCTTGAATGAGAAAGTATCGATACATCCCAAGTTGTTGGACAGACCCTTACCCAAATCATTATTTGCTGATTCTATATGTGTCATTTTTATTTATATTTATATATGTGAAGCTTACAGCAGGTTTTAGAAATACAAGTTATGTTGTTCCTTTAAGAAATTGTCCTTAATTGAACGTACTTTTCCATTGGTTGTGTGTTATTTTAAAAGAGTTGATGCATTTCTTTTGAATTGTCTGATGAAGCAGCTTTGCTGTGAATGCGCTCACCTTTTCTGCAATAAATACTTTTATGTTTTTATTTGCCATGGTCTGGTGCCTCCTTTGGTTGTTGTTATATTTTATATTTTTATTGGAGGACCGTTTTACTCACACCACCTTCTGGTTTTGGACTTATATTTTCTGTTGTTGGTGGTGTAGAGACATGGCAGAAAGTAATTTGAGTACTAATGTGAGTATTGAGAATTCTACTACTGGAGGTATTCAAGGGTCTAGACAGAGAGACCTCCTGACTTTGGTTGAAGTGAAAGAGAATTCCTTACTAAGTTTTCAACCATCTACTGCTGAGAATATTGCTGATACTACTCCTGGTTATGATGTGGCAGCCTTTAGGAAAGAATTTTTCAAACTGGAAAATGATGTGAAGAAACTGAAACGATTACAAATGCAAAGATCCCATTTTGAAGCCTGCATTAATTTACGAATTGTTCCTCATGGGATATGTGTACTTACTATGCCTTCTTATGGGACCGTGTATAATGATCTATTACTTCAGTGGCAACGTATAAACTTGGACACTAGTGTAAGCTATATGCGTCTCTTCATTGACTATTTTAAGCCAGAGGAAGATGCTCTAGCAATGAACATTAATCAACTACAAACTAATCTGTATGATAAATATCCAACTACCACAGTAGATCTTAAGATGGACAAACTTCTGGAAAATGTGACAGCATATGAGAAACAATTGCTGTCATATAAGAAAAAGAAAATACAGCGAGATTCTCATGATTTTGCTACAGGCCGAGTGTTTGCTTGGCCTAGAGAGAATGTCAATGACAATATACGAGGAGAAATTGCAGTAACAGGCACCACTACAACAGGGAGATGAAATTCTTCCATTGTTAACACTGAACCGAATGGTTCCACCTTAAGTAGTAATGCAGATGCGATTATGTCAACTAAGGAAGTGATAAGAGCTTCCACCTCCAGAATAACGGAAGTCTCGCAACAGGATGAGTTAGATAATGCCACTCTGCAGGGAGGAGCATGACGGAAGGTTGTTAATACTGCCCTCATTCAACACAATTCAGGTACCCTACAAGTTCTAATGCATCCAGCATTAATACACCATTTCCGATAAGGGCGTCCCATTTTCGAGGGAGGTCGCAGAGTTGTGGACGAATGAAAAGGAAAGCAACACTGGAGGAAAACAACTCGTTTACCATAAAAAAGATGTGGCAACGACAGGAGAGTCGATAATATGGAACTTGTCAAAACGTGTTTTTTCACAGGAAGAACTGTATGTTCTAAACAAAGGTATGACATTTATACCGGCTAGTAAAATGTCTTTGACTGAGAGCATTGTAGAGCTGAAAATATTTACACACAACTTAATGTTGAAGCTACAGTTTGGTAACAGCAATATAATTGAGACCCCCAGTGCTGGAACTTTTAAGAAAGCAACAGGCTATGCACCTGCTGCAAAAGGGGTGGTGGACACATTTGAAAAGATGTGCTTGAATGACATTTACAAATTGCATGATAATAATAATAGGTCTAAATGCTTCTTTAACCTGAAAATAAATGAAAAGATAGCATTAGAAAGTCTGTGTCAAGATATGTCCGTCTCAATTAGACCAGCTGACAAGGGCGGCCCAGTTGTGGTTATGGACTACTGTGCATATAGGAATTCAATGTTAATGATGCTAAGTGACAGTCGGACATATGAAAGCATTCGAAAAGAAGTTGTTGATAGAAGTGTTTTTTCTATTTATAATGAATTATTTGAATGTATGCAATGTCTTAGCATCACAAAATAACTTTATGACTTTTTTGTTGTTAAGGAACCAGTTATACCCCTTATACAAGGTCTCCCCAAGATACATAAAGATCCTGTCAACCCCCCTCTTAGACCCATAGTGGCTGGAAGGGGTTGGGCTATGGAACCACTCTCGATTTATATCGAAGAACATCTGAAACAAGTATTAGCTAAAAATCAGTATGTTTTGAGGGACACAAAACATTTTTTGGAAGACCTTTATGCTCACATTAGGGGTAAACCACCTACCAAGGGGTGCATGATGGTCACCCTAGATGTACAAGCTTTATTTATGTCTATACCAAATGACCAGGGAATTGAACTACTTAGACAGTATTTGCTACAGCATAGCACTTATGAACATTCAGTGATAGAATTACTGTGTTTTATGGTAGAGACCGTTCTTGAGAATAACATATTTGTATTTGAACAATCTCTCTACAGGCAATGTACTGACGTGGCTATGGGCACACCCTGTGCTAATAGCTACGCCAACATAGTCATGGCCGCCTGGGAAGAGAATAATATTCTTAGGTATCTGGGCTCTAATCTATCTTTTTATCGATGTTTTGTGGATGATCTGTTCCTCCTCTGGGAGGGGGATACCTCATCCTTCAACAATTTTTTAGAATTCATTAATAGCAGTACGGACTACCTGCAATTTACAGCTCATAGTTCCACCAGTAATATTGATTTTCTAGATGTCAGGATTGATAGACTACCCATGGGGGCCTTTGAAATGAGTATATATAGAAAAGAATGCTACAAGAACACATAAATTGAAAGAAGCAGTATGCATCCACAACATATTTTTGGTAATGTGGTAAGGGGACAGGCCCTAAGAGTATCAAGGCTGACTGTTAATAGTGATAAATTTGAACAAGAGCTGGAAAAGTGAGAACAGTTTCCGACAGAGAGGTTATTTGCAAACTGAAGTGAAAACAGCATTATCTGCCACATGCAATATGAGAGAGGATTCAGGAAGACCTTATTTTTCATACAGTACCTCAAGGGCTAGCAATAGAATGAAGGGATGTAACCCCTTGAAAATCCAGATTACATATTTGAGTGATGTTAAATCTATACAGAATATATACAGAAAAAATTGGAATGCTCTATGTGCAGATGAAAGTGTTAGAGAATTGGTAGGGGATACACCACATTATGTTTTTAAAAATATGAAATCACTGAAGAGACTTTTATGTGGCACCAGACAGGATCAACAATTTTATACACAAGATAGAGGAGATAGAATAGGTACTTTTCCTTGCAATACTTGCAATTATTGTCAATATTTAGATCATAAAGGTAGATTTTATCATCCTGACATGAACAAAGAATTTATGTTTAAACTGGTAGGAAACTGTGAGACTACTAATTTAGTGTATTTATGCCACTGTGAGGGATGTTATGCATTCTATGTGGGTATGACGACACGTAGATTACGTGACCGAATCAGAGACCATTTGTATGATATCACAAGGAAGGTTACCACTAATGCCCTCTCTAAACATATTATGGAGAAGGGTGAAAAACATGCCTTCAAGTTCATGGTCATTGAGGTAGTTACGATGGGAATACGTGGAGGTGCAGTTAAGAATAGAGATGAAGGAAGGGAACTTGAACGGATTATAAGGCCGCATGCCAATAATGGCAGTGGCTTGAATGAGAACGTATCTATACATCCCAAGTTGTTGGACAGACCCTTACCCAAATCATTATTTGCTGATTCTATATGTGTCATTTTTATTTATATTTATATATGTGAAGCTTACAGCAGGTTTTAGAAATACAAGTTATGTTGTTCCTTTAAGAAATTGTCCTTAATTGAACGTACTTTTCCATTGGTTGTGTGTTATTTAAAAAGAGTTGATGCATTTCTGTTGAATTGTCTGATGAAGCAGCTTTGCTGTGAAAGTGCTCACCTTTTCTGCAATAAATACTTTTATGTTTTTATTTGCCGTGGTCTGGTGTCTCCTTTGGTTGTTGTTATATATATATATATATATATATATATATATATATATATATATATATATACATATACATATATATATATATATATATATATATATATATATATATATATATATATATATATATACACACACACACACACACAGACACATTCACTCAGGAATATTCACACATGACTCCAAAGAAAACAGAGTAGAGCAAAATAACTTACATTGTGTAAAGACACTATTGCTCTAAAACTGCCATTGTATTAGCTAGTCCAGTTTCTTGTTCATAGATTAGTACTAGGCTAACTGCCCTTGTGAGTTATTTTAAGCCTAGCCAATTATCCCTTGTGAGATTCAAACCCTGCATTGTGTATTTGTAAGGCAAACACTTTAACCATTAGGCCACCCCCCCAAGAGTGAAACATGGGAGAAATGAGTAAAAGTCAGCCTTTGTTGATAGAGATAATTCTGAGGCTGCATAAATAAGGAGATCATGCTGCAAGCAGGTGAAGTATAGGAGTCATGAGAAATAAGCCTAGAGTCTGCTAACAAATGCAGAACAAATGGAAAATGACAGCACGGCTATGCCATAAACAGTAATGCAGCAACAATCATACTGCCTACTAGAATGTTTAGCAATGATAATTGTATGAGGCATCTCAAGACTTGTGATGACCTGTATATGCATTACTATGAGCCAGATCTTTGGTGCAGTCAGGGTGCTGAATGTCCAGTGAAGAAGGGTGGGTAGAATGTTTAGCAGTGATAATTGTATGAGGCATCTGAAGACTTGTGATGACCTGTATATGCATTACTATGAGCCAGATCTTTGGTGCAGTCAGGGTGCTGAATGTCCAGTGAAGAAGGGTGAGTAGAATGTTTAGCAGTGATAATTGTATGAGGCATCTGAAGACTTGTGATGACCTCTATATGCATTACTATGAGCCAGATCTTTGGTGCAGTCAGGGTGCTGAATGTCCAGTGAAGAAGGGTGGGTAGAATGTTTAGCACTGATAATTGTATGAGGCATCTGAAGACTTGTATATGCATATGAGCCAGATCTTTTTGGTGCAGTCAGGTGCTGAATGTCCAGTGATGTCCAGTGAAGAAGGGTGGGTAGAATGTTTAGCAGTGATAATTGTATGAGGCATCTGAAGACTTGTGATGACCTGTATATGCATTACTATGAGCCAGATCTTTGGTGCAGTCAGGGTGCTGAATGTCCAGTGAAGAAGGGTGGGTAGAATGTTTAGCAGTGATAATTGTATGAGGCATCTCAAAACTTGTGATGACCTGTATATGCATTACTATGAGCCAGATCTTTGGTGCAGTCAGGGTGCTGAATGTCCAGTGAAGAAGGGTGGGTAGAATGTTTAGCAGTGATAATTGTATGAGGCATCTGAAGACTTGTGATGACCTGTATATGCATTACTATGAGCCAGATATTTGGTGCAGTCAGGGTGCTGAATGTCCATTGAAGAAGGGTGGGTAGAATGTTTAGCAGTGATAATTGTATGAGGCATCTGAAGACGTGTGATGACCTGTATATGCATTACTATGAGCCATATCTTTGGTGCAGTCAGGGTGCTGAATGTCCAGTGAAGAAGGGTGGGTAGAATGTTTAGCAGTGATAATTGTATGAGGCATCTGAGGACTTGTGATGACCTGCATATGTATTGCTATGAGCCAGATCTTTGGTGCAGTCAGGGTGCTGAATGTCCAGTGAAGAAGGGTGGGTAGAATGTTTAGCAGTGATAATTGTATGAGGCATCTCAAGACTTGTGATGATCTGTATATGCATTAGTATGAGCCAGATCTTTGGTGCAGTCAGGGTGCTGAATGTTCAGTGAAGAAGGGTGGGATCGAACAGCTTCAGGTCAGCTTTTCTTTCAATTAGGTAGTTTTCCTTTGGCATTCCAGCATCCCCAGTGGAAACCAATGGCTGTCCAGGAATAAAAACATGAGCATTAATGCCAGTGTTGGTACTAGTCCAATGGAGGGGCACACATAATTATTAAAGTACTAGATATGAATGATGCATTTCAGTCCAAGGTTCCTGATTCTGGTTCTGTTTCATCTTATTGTATCTGCTCTTCTTCCACTTACTTCCTGATTTCACTGGCTTATCTACAGCCTTTATCTGCTGTCATACTTAAACCTATTTTATTCTCTTAAAATTTTACCCAAGTCATATTTGACTCCTTTTGTACTAATTGACCACCATTGACAAATGAGACGGTGCAATATGGTAATAATAAAAGGTTTCAAAATTTTCAGCGGAGGGGAGGGAGAAGGGGGAGAGGGAGATATTAGACAATTTAATAAATACCCCTACCCCCACCCCTATTTGTTCCCCTAGTGAGACTGTTTTTTCTATGCAAAATTTGATATCTGTCCCTAGATTAACAACTGGGACAGAATTGGATGCAGGTATCCTACACACAGGAACTACCCATACACTCAATAATTTTTCTATTTATAATTTTAGTAATATTTCTGTGAACAAAACACACTTTGATGTCCTGAGTAAAGGGTTTAAATTTATTCCCGAGATGAAAGGTGACTTAGTCCAGACTATAATAGATATGAAATTGTTCTTAAGGAAGGTAAACCTACAAGTCACATTACCCCCTAAGAACATGAATACTATTTCCCAACAATGCATGCTTACTAGAAAAAGTACGTTTAATCCGCCCTACCACCCACAAATAAAAAACTTAGATTCAATATTGGAAAAGAAAATTAGAGAAGAATATAAATACACAGGTAATGAATATAATATTACAGTGGAGGAATCTAAGTTGTTGAATGAACTAAGGTTTAATAATCAAGTCAGAATTATGAAACCTGATAAAGGGGGAGGGGTGGTTATTATGGAAAATATTATTTATGAGGGCAAAATGAATACGATTTTAGGTGATAGTAATAAATATAGAATAGTTTCCTTAAATGAAGTTCAACTGGCCTACCAAAAAATAGATAATATTTTAAACAATATGCTTTTGGAAGGTACCATAGATGTCAAGCTGCATCAATTTTTATATGTATCTAAACCTAAGATACCTATTATCTTCGGAATTCCGAAGATACATAAAAATGTTAGTGACCCACCCTTAAGACCTATAGTGGCAGCGGATGGTTCCAAGACTCTTACTTTAGCTAAATATGTTGATATCACAACAAAGCATATTTGTACCAACAATGAATACATACTTAAGGATTCTTGGGACTTGCTGAGGGACATTAACATTGGTTTATTTACTAATGACCTTATTTTTGTGACAATTGATGTCATTGATTTATTTTCATGTATACCCCACCATGAAGGTATAAGGTTGTTTGAGGACATGGTCTTTCTTGACAAAAAATTGACACATTTAGAAAAAACTGCAGCAGTAACATTGGTTGAAGTTGTATTAAGGAACAATTTTATTGTCTTCAATGATGAATTTTTCCAGCAAATCAGTGGTGTAGCAATGGGTGCGGCTTGCGCACCCACCTATGCTAATATTGTATTAGCAGCATGGGAATCTAATTATGTTCTTAATTCCGGATATGCACAATATTGGACACTTTATAGACGTTTTTTAGACGATATTGTCATTTTTTGGACGGGGGGTAGTGAAAAATTTCTGGAATTTTTTAATTATATCCAGAATACTACTAATTTTTTAAGATTTACCTATACCATGTCCAGTGATAGATTACAATATTTGGACGTGGAAATATATAAGAACTTGAGTAATATGGACTTTGAAACTAAGGTTTTTAGAAAGAGCACCTTCTGCAATTCCTTTTTACATTTCACTAGCGCGCACCCCCCACATTGTAAAAAGAATATTGTCAAGGGACAATTTGTGAGGGGGTGTCGCATGACTAGTAGGAATGATGATTTTTTTAAGGAATGTAATACACTGGAGGGAATGTTTCTAGCTAGGGGCTACCCACATGATTTTATTACTAATATTAGAAAAGAAGTGGAACAGAATAGGCTAACAAAATATAAGCCAATAAAAGGTATAGATTGGACTGCTAATGTAAATAGCTTGGAACCCCCTGTTGAGAGCAATAATATTGAAGTTACAGATGAGTCCCAGTATAATTTGGCATTGATAATGGAGTTCAATACTTTTAACACTAAAGTAAAAAGGATTTTTCAGAAAGAATGGAATAATTTTATTTCCTTTTCTGATATTACGAATATTAAAAAAGAAATGCCTAAAATAGTGTATAAAATGGCAGAAGTATTAAAAATCTGCTGGAGAATAATAATACAAACAGAACTCCTATTAAAATGTTACCATTCAACAATAATAAAAATAAAAAATATGGTACATATCAGTGTGGTCACTGTAATCAGTGCCCATACATTAGTAACAAGATGGAGATTTTATTACCTATGAGGGACATTAACATTTATGCTTCTGGCTATTTTAATTGTGACTCACAAGGGGTGGTATATCTCTCCTTATGCTTGGAATGTAATTCATATTATGTGGGGAAAACTGAAAGAGCATTGAAGAAGAGAATCTACGAGCATATTTACGAAATATCAAAGAAAAAAGAAACAAATGCTCTATTCAAGCATACATTAGAATGTGACAAAGCTAGATTCTGCTTTTTTGTCTTGGATCAGGTCAAAAAGGAGATTAGGGGAGGCCTTTGGGAAGAAAGATTAGAATTTAAAGAACTCTGGTGGCAGATTTTGTTAGATGCAACAAATAGTCCAGGTCTTAATGACCACATTTCCTTATCTTCTGTGTTAAAACTGAGAGCAGCCAAAATTTAGTGTTTATTGGCAATAGCTCTCTAAGAACAGCAGATGGTGCTATTCTTATTTAACCTTTTTGAATATGAAGCAAAGTAAAGGGATTTTTTAACAAAATGTGACTTTTTAAATAATAATATTAATAGTTTTCTATATATTTATATATGTAATATTTATTTAACTATATGTTTTAATTTAAAGGAATATTTATTGTGGAAAAATGAATTTTAAATAAGTACAAATTTTAGCTTAGTTTATGAAGAACATCGAGGTGTGTTTTTAATTCTGGTTTAGTTAATTAATGAGCCTTTTAGCAGGTTTGTTAATGGAATCACAAAGGAACGGATTTTATTGGTTGATTTAAATCATATGAGTATATATAATATGTAGTTAAAGTTTTTAATTTTGTCTGATGAAGTCTTACGTGTTTGTGGAGACGAAAACGCATATTGTGTGATTATTAAAACAGCGTTAACGTTTTTCTGTGGATTTAGTTTTGGTGCTGTCGAATAAAATACTCTGTTGTTCAGCTGAGAAGTGCTTCCGTGTTTGTTTACTGGTTTGCTTTTTTGAATTAAGCGCCTTTTTTGGATTTTGTTGGTGACGGCGCTTGTCATGGATAGCAGTTCTACAGCGTTGAACCGGGATGATGTGGGACAGTCCCGTAAATTGATCGGACAGTTAACGGAGTTGATTGAACTCCTTACTCCGCTTTGTACAGCTTTGGTTGGTAACAGCAGAAGCAATGAGGGTGATGGCGCGTCCGAAGGGACAGGTGAAAATGGATGTTCTAAGCACAAAAGGAAAAGGCATCATATTGAACGGAGCCCTGGGCGGATGGAGGAAGCGGAACCGAATGGTAGCGACTTCAATCCTGCCAATACTCCCCTGGCTTTACATGCATCCAACGAGCGTTTGAACTGCAATGAGAATGGAGTTTTGTGTGATGTCCGAAGTGACCAGAGAAATTGTTTAGGCTTTAAAGCCTCAGGTACTGTTCCCACTATTTCAGCTAGTTTCAATTTGGTTGAATGGTTGAAAAATCCCATGAACATTAATTTTAATGGGGCAGAGGAAGGTGCACCGATGGATGGTGACCCCTATGCTCTGAAAATAGATAAATTAACTGGACTTATGCACAGATACAAATCCTTGAATATTGAAAATTGGTATCTTATGGAATGTATTAAACATAAGATTGTACCAAAGGGTTTAAGGGTTTGGAAGTACCCTAATAATGTAGAACCTGGTACATCATTCCATACAGAGCTTATAAATGGTTTTAATGAATGTGGTATTAATGTTTTGAGGCTCATTATTAAAGAAAACAACAGAAAGTTAGAAAAATTAGAACAGGAAATTACAGTTTTGGATGGTTTTATTAAAAAGGATATGTTGTTTGAAGTTAAAAATGAAAAAGAAAGGTACTTGAGCATAGGCTCAGCTGTTGATGCTAAATGTATTTTGTTAGAACAAAGAAAGATTAAAAAATTAAGGAGGGATATTGAGGAATATCAAAATGATGTAAGTTATCCAAAGCCACCTACTGTGAAATGGGAACACAATGGCAGAGTGGGCTTTAACAAGGGTAATATTAAAAACAGTTCTAGAAATACATATGGTGAAGAATATGAGTGGACAGATTATGACACTGAATTTCCACCATTGACAAATGAGACGGTGCAACATGGTAATAATAAAAGGTTTCAAAATTTTCAGCGGAGGGGAGGGAGAAGGGGGAGAGGGAGATATTAGACAATTTAATAAATACCCCTACCCCCACCCCCATTTGTTCCCCTAGAGAGACTGTTTTTTCTACGCAAAATTTGATATCTGTCCCTAGATTAACAACTGGGACAGAATTGGATGCAGGTATCCTACACACAGGAACTACCCATACACTTAATAATTTTTCTATTTATAATTTTAGTAATATTTCTGTGAACAAAACACACTTTGATGTCCTGAGTAAAGGGTTTAAATTTATTCCCGAGATGAAAGGTGACTTAGTCCAGACTATAATAGATATGAAATTGTTCTTAAGGAAGGTAAACTTACAAGTTACATTACCCCCTAAGAACATGAATACTATTTCCCAACAATGCATGCTTACTAGAAAAAGTACGTTTAATCCGCCCTACCACCCACAAATAAAAAACTTAGATTCAATATTGGAAAAGAAAATTAGAGAAGAATATAAATACACAGGTAATGAATATAATATTACAGTGGAGGAATCTAAGTTGTTGAATGAACTAAGGTTTAATAATCAAGTCAGAATTATGAAACCTGATAAAGGGGGAGGGGTGGTTATTATGGAAAATATTATTTATGAGGGCAAAATGAATACGATTTTAGGTGATAGTAATAAATATAGAATAGTTTCCTTAAATGAAGTTCAACTGGCCTACCAAAAAATAGATAATATTTTAAACAATATGCTTTTGGAAGGTACCATAGATGTCAAGCTGCATCAATTTTTATATGTATCTAAACCTAAGATACCTATTATCTTCGGAATTCCGAAGATACATAAAAATGTTAGTGACCCACCCTTAAGACCTATAGTGGCAGCGGATGGTTCCAAGACTCTTACTTTAGCTAAATATGTTGATATCACAACAAAGCATATTTGTACCAACAATGAATACATACTTAAGGATTCTTGGGACTTGCTGAGGGACATTAACATTGGTTTATTTACTAATGACCTTATTTTTGTGACAATTGATGTCATTGATTTATTTTCATGTATACCCCACCATGAAGGTATAAGGTTGTTTGAGGACATGGTCTTTTTTGACAAAAAATTGACACATTTAGAAAAAACTGCAGCAGTAACATTGGTTGAAGTTGTATTAAGGAACAATTTTATTGTCTTCAATGATGAATTTTTCCAGCAAATCAGTGGTGTAGCAATGGGTGCGGCTTGCGCACCCACCTATGCTAATATTGTATTAGCAGCATGGGAATCTAATTATGTTCTTAATTCCGGATATGCACAATATTGGACACTTTATAGACGTTTTTTAGATGATATTGTCATTTTTTGGACGGGGGGTAGTGAAAAATTTCTGGAATTTTTTAATTATATCCAGAATACTACTAATTTTTTAAGATTTACCTATACCATGTCCAGTGATAGATTACAATATTTGGACGTGGAAATATATAAGAACTTGAGTAATATGGACTTTGAAACTAAGGTTTTTAGAAAGAGCACCTTCTGCAATTCCTTTTTACATTTCACTAGCGCGCACCCCCCACATTGTAAAAAGAATATTGTCAAGGGACAATTTGTGAGGGGGTGTCGCATGACTAGTAGGAATGATGATTTCTTTAAGGAATGTAATACACTGGAGGGAATGTTTCTAGCTAGGGGCTACCCACATGATTTTATTACTAATATTAGAAAAGAAGTGGAACAGAATAGGCTAACAAAATATAAGCCAATAAAAGGTATAGATTGGACTGCTAATGTAAATAGCTTGGAACCCCCTGTTGAGAGCAATAATATTGAAGTTACAGATGAGTCCCAGTATAATTTGGCATTGATAATGGAGTTCAATACTTTTAACACTAAAGTAAAAAGGATTTTTCAGAAAGAATGGAATAATTTTATTTCCTTTTCTGATATTACGAATATTAAAAAAGAAATGCCTAAAATAGTGTATAAAAATGGCAGAAGTATTAAAAATCTGCTGGAGAATAATAATACAAACAGAACTCCTATTAAAATGTTACCATTCAACAATAATAAAAATAAAAAATATGGTACATATCAGTGTGGTCACTGTAATCAGTGCCCATACATTAGTAACAAGATGGAGATTTTATTACCTATGAGGGACATTAACATTTATGCTTCTGGCTATTTTAATTGTGACTCACAAGGGGTGGTATATCTCTCCTTATGCTTGGAATGTAATTCATATTATGTGGGGAAAACTGAAAGAGCATTGAAGAAGAGAATCTACGAGCATATTTACGAAATATCAAAGAAAAAAGAAACAAATGCTCTATTCAAGCATACATTAGAATGTGACAAAGCTAGATTCTGCTTTTTTGTCTTGGATCAGGTCAAAAAGGAGATTAGGGGAGGCCTTTGGGAAGAAAGATTAGAATTTAAAGAACTCTGGTGGCAGATTTTGTTAGATGCAACAAATAGTCCAGGTCTTAATGACCACATTTCCTTATCTTCTGTGTTAAAACTGAGAGCAGCCAAAATTTAGTGTTTATTGGCAATAGCTCTCTAAGAACAGCAGATGGTGCTATTCTTATTTAACCTTTTTGAATATGAAGCAAAGTAAAGGGATTTTTTAACAAAATGTGACTTTTTAAATAATAATATTAATAGTTTTCTATATATTTATATATGTAATATTTATTTAACTATATGTTTTAATTTAAAGGAATATTTATTGTGGAAAAATGAATTTTAAATAAGTACAAATTTTAGCTTAGTTTATGAAGAACATCGAGGTGTGTTTTTAATTCTGGTTTAGTTAATTAATGAGCCTTTTTAGCAGGTTTGTTAATGGAATCACAAAGGAACGGATTTTATTGGTTGATTTAAATCATATGAGTATATATAATATGTAGTTAAAGTTTTTAATTTTGTCTGATGAAGTCTTACGTGTTTGTGGAGACGAAAACGCATATTGTGTGATTATTAAAACAGCGTTAACGTTTTCTGTGGATTTGGTTTTGGTGCTGTCGAATAAAATACTCTGGTGTTCAGCTGAGAAGTGCTTCCGTGTTTGTTTACTGGTTTCCTTTTGTACTAACCTATATCAATACCTACGAAATTATTTAAAAATAATTGATCTTTTGTGGGACATTTTTAATAGAAGCAGTAATGCAATTTGACTTTGTAAAAATCAAGGTAGTTATTAAAAGTTACTAAACTTGAAACTACTCCATCAGAAAAGCTGTAATTATTGTAAACGTCCTGGCATTCTTTGAAAGATATAGTGTAGACCCTCTGAGCTGCTTGATTCTAGACTCTAGTATAGATCCTCTGATTACTCTACAAAATGTCCTTGGTCTAATGGCTTGCACCAGTCTCTGGAAATATGTAAATTATTTTTCGTTTGCTATACCTCTGGTTAGAAAATACTAACAGGCTATCTCCCATTTATTGTCACTCAAGTAAGTATTTGGTTATAGACCTACTAGGACAGAACAATCTTGTTTTCCTGACTTGAACACTAGCACTGTTTGCACAAGGTTTTAAAAAGCAAACTATGACATAAGTCAGTGAAACATAATTCAAAAAATAAGAGTTTATTAAGTGAGGGAGCAACACAGACTTTTTACAAAGGCTGGTTAAAAGCAAACTGGAGTTTCTAAACTTTCTTAATTGTTGTTTTTTTCTCATTGAGAAGAAAAGAGGATGCCCTCTAAAATATATTTGCTTCATTGCCTTTTATAAACTCTTATTTTTGGTAACTTCCCTTAGACAGTACTTCTGTAAGTGTCTTTTCAAGGCAGTGATTGGCTTAACAGCTAAGTTACCTTTTTAAATTTCAAATTACTTGCTCACTCTGTTTCCTAAAATTCAGCAGAGAGAAATCAAAGCATTTACAGTCAATGGTAGTCTTCTCAGACAGTCCTCTTCTGGTAAACTCTGGAGATGCACACCACTTAACCTCATTTTGCTTGGCTTTGTTACAGTCTCCACTCTACCTCCTTCCCACTCACCTCAAAATCATTACATTTATAAGCCACCAAAATTCACCTCACACGTGTTAAATCAATACAGTTTCACAGAGGAAGGAGTAACCTAGTTGCATAATAACCTGCTATATACACATTAAGAACTAACAGAAATCCAAACTGTCAACTATACCTCTTAAACAATATCATTTAAAACAAGCATAAATTAATATAGTTGCATCACTAGGCAGTCAACATTAATTACTAATAGAAATCCTAACAGAAAAAAGTGACCACTCAAGTAAATACAAAGCCACTTTGATAAGACTCACACAATATTTTGTTAACATCCCTATATTGTTCTGCAGCATATTAGTAAAACATGTACTCATAGCAGAAAAATATTTAATATGAACAACTGTTAATCTACTGTATTTAATATGCATCACAACAACAAAAGTAATAGATCACATTTCTTTACTTTTAAAGAAAACTATATGCTAACTCTTAGCCAGCAATTAGTACCATAACATAACCCTTTCCAAAAGTTACTTGTAAACATAGTCTACATGTAGGTCAGTGACACGATCTTACCCTACAATACTTACTGCTATATTCAGGTATTCAGGAGGCACCCAAACCTATGAATACAACTATTCCAAAGGAAAGTATCACATACATTATCTGAAAAGATGCTAAAAGGTGAAAATTATTCAAGACAAGCATAAATGAGCGTGCCCCAATTTATCACAATGCCAGTGACAAAATTAGTGAGCAGATATCCAACAGAAGGCTCATTTCAAGAAATGTGGAAAAAGCCAAAATCATACCACAGAGCAAGAAAGGCAACCGGAGTAAAATAGGTAATTATGAGTCCCCTTTCAAGAGACTTAAAACATATTCTGCACTTACAACTTAATAGTCTTCTGCCATTGCACAATTTAATTACAAAAACACATGAGTTCAAGCCACGACACAGTATATTTGTCAGCCATGTAAAAATAGATGAAACCAAGGGAATAATCTCATTGCAGTCATTTTCAAGTTTTCTAAAGTCTTTAAAGTCGTGAATCATCAATTGTTCATAGCAAGATTACATAACCTGGGATGTTCTGTACCTGTTGTGCATGGATTCACAAATCTCTTGAAGGACCATACCTCCAATGTTCAATGTCACAACAAATTCTCCCATGCATGTATACACACTAAACACTATAATTTCCCAAAACGTCATAGCTTCATAGCTCTGCATCTAGGGATGTAGAAGAGAGACTTCATTTATTGGAAGTCACTTTACAAAGTACTTTATATAGTTTCACCTTTTGGGATAAATTATGTTTGCATGCTGTGTTTTTGGGAACATTCTAGGGTTTATTGTATATTGTATGTTTACCATGGCTTTTTTTAATGTAATTAGAAATTTTATGGTTATCTTACTAGGTTAATGGAATTTGATCCTCTTTAGATGATTATAAACAACTATTTCAAATTCAGGTCTTGGACTAGTGTTTAGTTCTATATATGCTTTGCAAACAAAGATGTTGATGGACATATCCAACTTCTCTGAGTACTGGGATATTCCACGATTCTTTATTTGGTTGGTGTATTACATTTCAGTGGGGATTGTTCCATTAGCATAAAAGGGTTTAGAATCCAGGTAAGTGAACCATTTCTTTCTAGGGGATTAGAGATTGGGGAATGGCATCTTGGGACTTGGGGCCTGAGGAAGTGTAAGGAAATCCTTTTGGTTGCAGTGGGAAATGCAGTTGGCTACTTAATGTTAGAAGAAAAAGTCTAAGTTAATGCAGATGATACAACTCGGTTTATTATCTTAGCAATGGCAGATCTACAAGTGAAATTTTTTTCAAAGATTTTTTTCTCACCCCACAGTGGTCATCTTATGTTTTTTTGGCATTTAATCTTAGTGCTGATGATGTGAAAAAAAATGTTTGGGCAGCATGGAAAAACATTTTTCAGTGTTCCAGAATTAAAGTTGTATTCATTTACCGTCTACTCTATCAATAAGAGATAAATCAAAGCTTTGTTTTGTGATCAGTCTTAAGAAGCCCTATACCAGTGTGACAGTACATATAATAAAAGTTATTTCCTTTTAAAAACTTTATTTTGTAGTACTAATGGCTGTGAAGTGTACTTCATCTAATAGATTAAAACAAGGGAGAGGGAAGATAAAACAAGGGAGAGAGAAGATAATCTTGATTAGGCCAAATTAAAAAAAAGCCCTAATAATAGTGGGACTGTACAGATTGTTCTTCTCATTCGCTATGAAAGAGCGTAAGCGTTTGGAACTATCTTTGCCAGCATTTGCAATTTTCATTTTCATTTTGTTGTCAGAACGCCACAATTTTATTGTGATGGTCATTTCATGTGATGACAGTTGTGTTGAGTCTACACAACCCCTTGACAGAGATATCAGGGGTTGTTATGCTGTTGTAAAAACTTTGATTTTCAGTCTTACATGATGAATTGCTAAATTACTACTACTAGTATATGTAAGCAGAATGGCCTGTTTACCTGCTATTTATATACCACTATAGAAACAGATGATCCTATCTGCCTGCTACTTATATAATGTATAATAATGTGTGCTTTTCTAAAAAGAGTAACTAAAGAGATTCATTTTGTTACACTTATGCTTTGAGTAGACTTTATTATTTATATCCCTGCTGCAGTAAGAAGGCTGTTAAAATTCATGCGACTCAACAGAAACTAAAGTTAAAGTTCAGACACTTCATGCATTCTAGCAAATAAGTACCACAAATCCAGCTGTGCACTTATTTTAAAAGAAAAAAGTTGATAAAATAAAAATAAAGTAAAGCATGGACCACATTTTATTTTCAGTTTAAAACAAAAAGAAGTTCATATACTGCAAGCACAAAACACAGGCTTAAACGGGTCTACTTTAGATCACCAAAATCCCATTTCACTAAGACCAAATCACCCAATTTTCAAAATACTGAAAATTCATTTGACTGAATCTCATTTCACTGAATTGTAAGCTATAGAACTGATGTGGGTTTCTATTTGCCTTCAACTTGTTTGTGATAATAAGAATTTCTGTAACTTACAGTGCTGAGTGTCAGAATACTGATAGTAATGTAGAAAGTGGTGTTGTAGTGCTTTTAAATGTGGATATGTCTCTCTACATTTTTATGGGAAGTATCTAAAGTAATATGGTGTTTGTTTTGTGCATTCCCAGCAGTAGTGGCAGTGTGTTGAGTTCTGTGATCCTGGAGTTAGTATATATAGTTAGGGGGTGTAGGGGGCACAGCCCCCCACATTGGGGGGTGTACCCCCCATTTAGTTTGGTTTTCT
This sequence comes from Protopterus annectens, assembly GCF_019279795.1. Taxonomy (NCBI): domain Eukaryota; kingdom Metazoa; phylum Chordata; order Ceratodontiformes; family Protopteridae; genus Protopterus; species Protopterus annectens. The sequence continues at coordinate 1,788,101,443 of NC_056739.1, read as the reverse complement.
ATTCTCTGGTTTCTGTTAAGAGGAGGTAGTCATTAGTTTTGTGTGTGTGTTTGTCTATGGTTTCCTATTTAGTCTTTTGACATTTAGCATTGTAAACTGTTGGTGAAATGAGAGTCAGTGAAATGAGTTGTCAGTATTGTGAAAGGGGTCTATATCATATGAGCGAATCACACAAATTGCGAACGCTAATAATATTGAATGTACCGAACCTCAAACTGCTTTTTCTGAGATCTCGGTGCAGTGAAGAATGGGATATTTGCCCTTTCCTCACTGTAGTGCGATCTCGAAGTTGGAATATATATTTAGCTGGGGGAAGTTTGAGGTCTGGTATGTTCGATATTATGAGCGTTCGCAATTTGTGCGATTCGCTCATATGATATAGGCCCTTGTGAAAGTTAGGTGATATTGGTCTCGGCGAAATGAAAGTCAGTGAAATGGGATTTCAGTCATGTGAAGTAGACCTGATTAAACACACACACACCCACACACACACACACACACACACACACACACACACACACACACACACACACACACACACACACACACACACAAAAGATCCCCACCATCTCAAGTAAATGAGTACCATAAAAAGAAAAATATATTATTTCTACATTTTTATAGTAATTATCTATATATGGATGTACTTTCAAACAATGAAGTGCACAAATGTCAGAAGGTAATCATCGATCCCAAAAGATCACAAGCCAAGACATCACAAAACTGAAAAGTTTACTTTTTTGCAGGGAGTAAGCAACCCTGCACCCTCTGCTAATTATATATAGTAACTTTAAGACCACTCAGCCATGGGGAATGGACAAATTCCCTGATCCCCACTGGTCAAAATCTTGCACAGACTTAACATTGGCAGAAGTGATGAAATTAATTTCTATAAAACTGTTGTATGTGTACAAAAAATGTTCAATATTACGAGTGTTTGATTATATGTATGATTTCCATATATATGACTTTCATGGGCCTCTACATTTCAGGGCATCTCTTTCCTGTCTGTCTAACTTTGTAATTCACATCATTTAATTTCTCTATGTCTTTAAAGCATCCCTACCACTTAGCTAAAACTTGTTCTTGGCAGAGGGTACTAAGACGAACATTTCATCCCCAACCAGGACCCATCTGTTTCTAGCATTTCTATTGTTAATCCTTTATTAGATGACTTATGTCCTTTCCATATGCCCTCAGTCTAGGGAATTGGTACTTTTAATCTGTCTTGAAGACTAATCTGAAATCTTCCAGTACAATCTTAAAAGAGGGCCTTTCCTCTCCATATGACTCTTAGGGGAGGTCCAACAAAGCTTTGGGGTGTCTTATACACAGAAATACAAAAGGACCAAACTCTCTTGACTCCTGTAGTATCTTACAATGGAAAACAGCAGGTCCCAGTTCTTCCCATCCTCTTCAGTGATCTTCAATGATCTTCCTTATTATTGAGTTGTGGAAAAGCTTCTGTAGGCCATCAGTCTGACAGTGATACATTGAGTTTCAAAGTTGCTTTACTTTAAAACACTAGCATATATGGTGCACAATTTTGATCATAAACAGGGTCCCTTAATTGGTAAGTATATGTTTTGTTATTTCCACTATGCAGAACAGTAGATATAGTTCCCACACTGTAGCTCTGACACTGGCCTCTCAGAATGGGATTGCTTTTGAATATTTAGTATCATAGTCTACTGTTACCTATATATATATTGGAATCCATTAAAGTACACAGTCACTGTTCCAGCAATATCCATGGTAGTCCTCGCAAAAGACATCTCTATTATAAGAACGGGGGATTACAGGATTTTTAAAGTCAGAGTTTGGGGCTGTTTTCTGATAATTAGGTTATCTTGCATATACATTTTCAAATTGTGTTATTATGCTCAGCCAGTAAGCTAAAATAAAGGCTTTTATTTTGTCTATTAATAAGTACACTCTGTCTTACACCCCCCCCATATATGGCTGTGTTCCAATTTCATAGGTTAATAGGTTCATAGATGCTTATTATACTAACGGCCCTAGAGCCCTTACAAGCCTAGCCATATTTGTCCCACGTTGCCCCAATTGTCAGTGGTTAGATGAGCAAAGTTCACAGAGATAATTTATTTATTTTTATTTTATTTTATATTTGTTGACCGGGAAAGTCCGACTAGGTTCCACAGATCCTGTTTTCAGCAGAGGCCCAGGGAGAAATGCTCCAGATAAGAGTCTGTTGTACTTAATACCGATGGCCTCTGTAAATAAGGGACATGGATGCCACCCCTGGAGTGAACTTGTTGTTACCTATCCGTTGATCTAGGTTGTATTTGAAGAGGGTCAGAAAGGAGCTCTGTCTCACGTGAATTGGGAGCTTCTTCCAGAGAAGTGGCAGTCTCTAGGAGATGCCTCTATCTCTCCAACATGATCTGTTCATGTCAGAGGTTAGGTTAAGATCCCTGGAGGGACTGAACCTCATGCTGTTTGATTTGTGATTGTGTAGCATTTCAATCAGCGCAGGGTCATAGACTGCCCTGTAGGCCAGGCACAGGCCACCTCTTAACAGCCTGTAGGAGACAGAGTACAGTGACAGGGCTTTCAGTCTTTCTGTATAGATCTTGCATTGAGTGCTCTGTATTTTCTTGGTGAGAAACCTCTGGGGTCTCTCCAACTATTGCAGGTGTCTAGTGAGGTACATGCAAAAGGGAGGATTGTACTCAATTATTGGTCTCATGAGGGCTGAGTATAATGGAATTATAACATCCTTAGATCTGGATATGATGCCTTTACTCATGTGATGTGCAGCGTAGAAGGATTTCCTTACTATTGTGGAAACTTGGTGGTTGAAGTTCTGATTGCTACCAACCTGTGTAACAAAATCACGTACCAATGAGTCTATACTTGGGGGGAGGGTGATGTCTATAGTGTAATTGGCAGGGAATTCAGTTTTTACAAAGGGAATAATAATGCATCAAACTTCAATCCATGGCTTTGGCGCCAGTCATTTGTCTGCATTAACCCCTTCTGCAGTGTGTTAACATTGTTGGGGGACTCAATGATTGCACTCACGTTTACAGTCATTAGCGAACTTGGTCAGCTACAGGCCATCCACATTTGCCTGGAATTCTGAGAAATAAATTCCAAACAGTAAAGGGCCCAGCACAAGACCTTGTGGTATGCCGTTCCTGATTGGTCTTCTACTAGAGGTGAAGTCACTGACTTTGATGGTATGTGTCCTGTTGGGGAGCCAATTGGCTACCCATTTAGTGACATACGGGTTAATTCCCACTTGGGAGAGTTTCTCTGTAATACCTGAGTGGGGGATTGTGTCGTTGGTCAGGTCTGACCATAAGTTAATCACCCCTGACATCCACATCCCACCTCACCCCCCAGTAAGGAAACCTCTGTAAAAAAAACTTCTCCAAAGCCAACTTCATGCTACTCAAGTCAGAAGTGACAAACTTCATGACACCCATACAGATGGGAAGAAAGTTTGGCTGCTGAATCCTACACTAAGGCACTGTACGAGCACATCCACTCATGCATGAATTGTGTCATCCCCAATAGAACCAAGACACTCTCCTCCAAAAAAAGGAAGCCAATCTGGTGGTCCCTTGCCATAAACAAACTTTACAACAAAAGGAAGAAACTGTTGCAGAAAAGAGGAAAATCCTAGGATGCAAAAAGCTCCCTTACCAGCCTCAGTAAGAAGCTGAGATCCCTCATAAAATCCTCCAAAGCTAGTTATGAAAATAAAATTGCCAAAGATTCCAAAGACAACCACAAGGCATTCTATAGATATGTCAAGAATCTAAATGGCAATGTTCAGATCTGCTCTGAGCTACAACAGAATGGCATTAAATATACTGATCCCGAGGATACTGCCAATATCCTGGCAGATCAATTCAGTGCAAACTTCACCCCCCTCTCACCCCCTAAAGGGCCCATCTCAATACCGAAAGATTGCCAAATTCTGGTAATAACAGCCACACAGGTAAAAAATGCACTCTCCAAAGCTAAGAATACAGCATCCATGGGACCAGACGACATCCCAGGCTGTGTACTACATGATCTACAAAAGGAACTGGCACCTCACCTAAGTGTCATGTTTAATCATAGCCTCACCTCAGGCTTCATGCCCACTGAGTGGTGCACAGCTACAGTTATCCCACTTTACAAGGGGTGATCCACCTTGGATCCCAGGAACTACTGCCCCATCAGTTTGATGAGCCTGATCTGCAAGGCCATGGAACGTATTATTATGGAACTTATAAACAAAGACATTGGCAACCGTCAAACACTGGAACCTACACAGTTTGGATTTGTGAAGGGCTGATCTTGTCTCCTGAACCTGATTGACTTCTTCGAATCAGTCTCCAGAGCCATGGACAAGGGTAAGGTGGTCCACACAGCCTATCTGGACCACACCAAGGCCTTCGACACCATCCCCCACTCTGGAATCATAGATAAACTTACTAAGCTGGGCATTAATCCCTACATCATTCGATGGGTTGGCAACTGGCTTACTGACAGAACCCACACTGTAAAAGTAGCCCAATCCAAATCCAGCTCCAGACAAATGGCAAGTAGAGTACCTCAGGGTTCAGCCCTGGGACCGCTCTTGTTTGGCATCTACTTCTTTGAAGTACAGGCCAACACTAAGGGACTCTGGCTAACAAAGTTGTTTGGCATCTACTTCTCTGAAGTACAGGCCAACACTAAGGGACTCTGGCTAACAAAGTTCGCAGATGACTGCAAACGGGGAGCCATTATTGAATCCCCAAATGATGTAGATATTCTACAAAATGGCCTTACAGAAACAGATGCTTAGTGCTGGAGCCATGAGCTCAAGCTTAATGCCAAGAAATGTATAGTTATGCCCTTTGGGAAAAAACATGTACCCATGAATTACCACATAGGTGGCAGTACACTAAACACCGAAAGTGTGATAAGAGACTTAGGGACACAGGTGGACAGTGATCTCACCTTCGATAACCACATCACCACAACAGTCAGGAAATCCTTCTATGTGGCAGACCTCATCACTAAGGGCTTTTCATTCAAAAAAAGGAGGTCATTGTCCCACTGTACTCATCCCTCATTAGACCCATTATAGAATACAACTCCCCGTTTGGTATGTACCTCTCAAGACATCTGCAACAACTGAAAAGGCCGCAGAAATGCCTCACTAAAAGAATCACAGGCCTAAAGCAGATGCCCTATGCTGACCATCTAAAAAAAACTCCAACTATACTCTGTTGCATATTGTCTACTCAGAGGCAATCTCTGTTAACATACAAGGCCATGTCAAACCCAGAGCTGATGGACATGCTACACTTAAAGAAATCCCAATCCCTCAGAGCCACATGCTCCAGGGATCTAAATCTTGTCATCACAATAAACAAAACATGCTGGAGGCAGGGGTGGCTCATGCTATTGGGCTGCAGGACTGCAGCCCCCCAGCTGTAAAAAAAGAAAATAAACAAAAGAGAAAATAAAATAAGAAAAAGAAAATAAAATGAAAGCAACTGCAAGTCCCGGAACATCGCGCATGCGCATTCACTGCATTTCGTGATATTCAGACTGCTGGTGAACCAGTCTGGAGCATGCGCACAGAATCCAGACTGTCTCCACCAGCAGTCTGGATTACAAAGGTAACATTTAAGTCCAAACTTTCCCAGCAGTCTATGCAGTTACAACTGCATAGACTGGAAGAGGATAGGACTGCAACGTCTGCAGGCAGCTGGTGCTCTCACAGGAATGGACGAGCCTCACAGTGCTCTCATGGGAAGGGCTTGGATTTACAACTCAGCGCTGGCAGGAAGGGCTTGGATTTACAACTTGGCGTGGGCAGGGCCTTTGTTATATGGATTTTTTGGCTCAGGTAGGGCTGTGTGTGTGTGTGTGTGTGTGTGTGTGTGTGTGTGTGTGTGTGTGTGTGTGTGTGTGTTTGTAAATGATGCACTCTGCAAATAGCTTCTGTTTTATGCTATGTCAGAATACATAGATTCTGTTAATCTTTAATGTGCTTCTCTAATGAGGCAACATTGTGCTTTTATTGCAGTTTCAGGCACACTGCATTTCTTTGTTTATGTATTTGGTTGTTCTTATATGGTTTCATTTTACAATATAATTCATATAAGTTTAGGTGCTACAAGACTTGGGCAGTTATCAAACAGTGAGTGATCAGAAAATATTAAAGTAAGACCTGTAGTGGGTATAAGAATGTAGGGCTTAGAAAAAATCATCAGTCAGTTCTTTCCAGATATCTTGTTAAGTAATTAGCATTTAAGGAACAGATGAAAATAGTTTATAATATTTCAAAGAGGATGATAGGAAATGTATTCTGTGGATTAAATTGAGGATATTGGTGAATATGCCTTTGTACATAGTTTTAGTATATGGGGTTATCAAACAGAAAAAGCATTGCCACTAGACAAGAGAACACAAAAATTACTTGCAAAGAAGTTTAACAGTGCAGGAAATGTGTTCTATTATGAGAATCTGTCTTTTAAGGTTGTTATTACATTGTGGAAGCATATGCTGAGTTTGCTGACACCTAGATCTGTCTTTTAATGTTGTTATTACATTGTGGAAGCATATGCTGAGTTTGCTGACACCCAGAGTGACTGCATAGACCACTTAAAAGCTGTTTTAGCTGTGGGGAAAGTTTGGACTTCTGTAAAAGTAGGAGGTGTCCTTAGTAAGCTAAAATAGGAGACCTATCTGGTTTATTAAGACATCAGTGAGTAGCAGGGTCACTCCACAACAAGACACTTTCCACATTGTTTTTTAGCTGGGGAGCAGTCTGCATATTTTCCTTGTGCTTATGTGGACTTTCTCTAGTTCTTGTTTTCGCCCACATCCCAAAGACATGGGACAGGAAGATTTGACAGCTCTTTATTGTGTGTGTGTGTAAGTAAAATGCCCCAGTTGCAACATGGTGGTGGGTAGAGAATAAGGCTTGAACCCTGTACCTTGGGTCTAAGTGGCAAGAGCCTGAATTCCCTACCCACCACCATTTGTAAAAAAATTGCAGATTTTTGCCTCCTATTTGTTCTGTTCTGTTCCTCATAAAATCTGTGGTTTCTGTATTTTTATTTCTTAACACAGTCGGTAATGCAGTGGTAGCATTGTTGCCTAGCAACTACAGGTTGTCTGGTTTGATTCTTGGCTGGGGTGCCTTCTGTGTAGAGTCTGCATGTCCTTCCTGTGTTTGTGTGGGTTTGCTCTGGTGTCCTCCCATCTTACAAAGACATGTGTCTGGAGTGTTTCTTCCTGTGCCTCTGCCGAAGATTGACTATTGTTCCAAGTCAGACTTTCCTGGTTAACAAATGTTAAATAAATAAAAATGGCAAGCATTTGAATTTCAGACTTCATATTCTTCAGAAAGTACATGGTAACACAAAACCTATTATTATAGCAAGTTTCTAAGTTTATAAAATGGATATTTGAAATTTGTCCCTATTTTTGGGACTGTATTCCCCCATTATTGGCTTTGTTCAGGTGTTTTGGGCTAAGATGTTGACAGCTATGGTGAGAACTGAATTCACTAAATGGTAGCCATTTAAGTTTCAGTCTTCTTCTCTTTCATAAAACAAATGATTCGGCATAGTGGTATGTTGCTCTGACTGTTTTGCATAGGGCCTGGGTTCAATACTTGGCAGTGAAATGTATGGTGGTAACACAGCATTTTATTCTAGCAACTTTCCATTATACAAGCAATGTTTAAAATGTTTCCTGTTTTTTGGTCTTTTGTCCCCCCCCCCCCCAAATTTTGGCTTTTTTCAGATTTCTTGTGCTGCAAAGTGCAGAGATACAGCTGAGTGTCAAGTAGATTTTACAAGAAGCTGAGAGCTGCAGGGGAATGAAAGTTTAGTGCTGCTTATGCTGAGTCTATTTACATTGTTAATAGCACAACAGGTAGTGTACTTGCTTTTGATGCAGAAGGCTGTGGGTTGTACTCCCACAGTAGGTAGATGCATTGCTGATACTGTACTGTATTGTAAAGGGGGTGGATGCTGCAGTCCTTTTTGGTGAAGATACCTAGTAACTATGAACCTGTTATCAGTTTTCCATCCATTCCCTATTGCAATATTACTAGCTTATCATTTTTAATGCAACATAGGCAATTTATTCCTCAAGTGCAATGGGCACTTTATTTGTAGATGAAACAATGAAATATAAAGTTGTCTGCTAGCCGCAACCTCTTCATTAGTTACAGATTTTTTTAATGTGGAATTATTTAGATGACTTTTACTTCTTCAGAGATTGTGCATATTTACTGATACTGGTGGACTGTAGAAGTTTGAGTAGACTTTTATGAAAGAAATGTTCTGAATTGGGCAATTTTGTCATTATTGGTGCATGCATTTTGTTTCATTGTTTACTGGAAAAATGTTCTGAATTGGGCTGTTTTGTCATTATTAGTGCATGCATTTTTTTTCATTGTTTACTGGAAAAATGTTCTGAATTGTGCAGTTTTGTCATTATTGGTGCATGCATTTTGTTTCAAAATGTTCAAAACAAATTTAAAATGCCCACTAACAGCTGTACTATATTGTACAAAGAATATAATTTAATACAATCAGGAAGGTGAATCAAAGACCACATGTATGTTTTGTGTGCAAGGGGCCTATGATTTGAAAATCGCCCAAAGTTAATCTTTATCTGTCACTGGCAAAATGTATTTTCTTTGAATGTGGGGTTCAATGCTGTTTCAATGAGTGTGAGTTTCAAGGGCAGAGAAGTTTTAATGCTAAGTCTGTTTTCATTGTGAAATTACATTGCTTTGTTTAGCAGATGTCTTAGTGTTTGTGCTGTAAAATGCAAAATAAAACTTTGAAATGAAGTCCAAATCATCGTAAAAGTAAAGCAGTATGCACATTAGTGTTTATGGTAAATGGGGTGAAATAGCCAAGTAATGGTTCATTTGGAATGGCTGCAGGGGGAGGCTCCATTTGACCATGATTTTCTGAGGGGAAAGGGCGGCAAACTCAGACAGCCCTGGCTGAACTATACCTCTCAACTGTCCAGATTTTCACAGAATGAATAGATTTTTGCTTCTTATTTTTGGTTTGTTCCTCATAAAATGTGTGGTTTTCTGGTAAATAATTTAGGAATTAAGTCACTAAATAATGACAGACACTGAGTTTCAGACTTCATAAGCTTCAGAAAAATGCATGCTAAAGCAAGACCAGTTATTCTATCAACTGTCTCAGTTTATACAACAATTTTTAGTACTGTTTATATGCTCCCCCAGTATATTTGGCCTTGTCCAGATTTCTTGCATTAACAGGTTGAGAGGTACATGCAAATAAATTGCTTTATAGAATTAGACATATCCAAACCTGTCAACTGTCCCTGATTTTGGCTCAAAATGTTGCTCTTCCCCTAATAATCCCGCCGCAAAATGGCAATTTTGGAAGAAAACATGGAGGGTTTACAATTAAGAAATAACTGTAATAATCAGAGTTATGGATTACTTTTATTTCAGAAATGCATGTAGATTCTTTTATTTTGTCATCTGCTCAAGTTAGCAGTACTAATATTAAAAAAGTGTCCCTTCTTTGACAGGTTCTCAGCTGTATTGTGTGGCTATTTTATGTTTTTGCATCACATTTGTGGTCCATTTATCATAAAATTGTGTTTTTTTTGGCAAATTAGTGGTAAATCATTAAAGACTGAAGTTAGAAAATAATGACAGACTTTTGAGTTTCAGATTTCATACCCTTCAGAAAATTCATACTAATGCAAGACCTACTATTCTATTATCTTTCTAAGTTTATAAGAGCAATATTTAAAAATTGTCCTTATTTTTGGGCCTTTGTCCCACTTCTATGTATGGCTTTGTCCAGATTTCTTGCTCTGAGGTTGAGAGGTATGACAATTGTGTCAGGGCCATCACAGTCAGCCAGAGACATTTCAAATTGTGACATACTTGTTGCACCCCACTCCCCCATGTAGTGACTCTGGATGTGTCCAAGTAAGGCAAGGAACAGTTATGCAGTGTAAATGTGCTGATTATCCCCCCCATCCAAGGTAGACACAAGTGCTACTTTTATTCTGTCCTTAATTTTGCAGAATGTTCTGGTTTCTGTCATATTTTTATACTGTTGATTTATGCTTATTATTACTCAGAAAGTGCCTGTTGCTCTGTGTTTAAGTAGCAATGCTTTAATAACCATCAAGTAAGCTTGTCTGAGATTGTAAGATGCAAGTAAGCTTTAATAAGCTTACTGTTAAAGAATTGCCAACATTGAAAGCCTTTCTGTTGTTGCCATGCAGAGAATACTTACATAACTAGATAATGTATAAGCCTTGGGTATTGAAATGCATATGACAGTATTTGTAATAAAGGACAGGATTACATTATTTAAAGAAGCTCATTACATTTGTTGGAGGCTTGCAGTCATCTCTGCAGGCTTTACCTGTAAACCAAACAGAATTGCAATCTATCATGTGTGGTCCATTACCTGTACAGTAATCGTTTTAGCAATGTATCTTGAGCTTGTTTCTTGTTTGCTTTTCGTTTTTTACTTTGATCATGTTTTCCGCATGAAATAAGTAGATAGTTGTTGTCAGGCAGCAGGTCTTTTTTGGATAAGAAACAATTTTACAAGTGGGGATATCACAGAGATTGCTACTTTCAGCATGTTACTTGGTACTTTAATAAAGCTGAATATAAATTATAATTAGAACTGCAGTGCAAGGAGAAGTGGTTTGAGTTGAGTGCTGCTTGTTTTTCTTATACTTCATTTTGACTGGCATTCCAGTAATGTATTTAAAAATTAATTTATTTTTTCATGCCTCACAACCTTTTTGTTTCCATCTAGATATTAACTAAGCTGTCATGCAGCCAATACATTGAAATATTTTTTTCTTCTATACTTCATTTTGTATTAATTCGACTCTCATAATGATGGTTTGGCAGCGTATTTAATTAAAGTTACAGTTTTTGTGGTTTTGAGCATAGCTCCTCCCCTTTCTAGCTGGCCACACCCCTTCCCATTGACCCCACCCATTCAGCTATCTCCTGCAGCCCCCCTTTGATTTGAAGTCACCAGCCACCACTGGGTGGAGGGATAGGTTCATGATCCAGACACTCCCCAGACTCTGGAATAGACTGCCCATACATGTCAAGCAGACTGCCCCTTTGACCCTCTTCAAAAGGAACCTTGATGATTGGATGGGAGATAGGAAATTCACCCCGGGGATCACATCAGTTGCCCTGCTAGACAGGGGTCCAGGGAAGTGAGTACTGTGGGAAGAAATATCCAGGTAATTGTTATGGCTAGGCTTGTATAGGCCCTAGGGCTGATAGTCTAGTACCAACCTATGAACCTAAATGCCTTGGCTAGGTCAATATTGGTGGTATGCATTGTCTTTCCCTCATCCAGGACCTTGCGGACCTTCTTGAAGAAGTCATCCAGATTCAACAAGCATAATCTACCCTTAATGAATCTGAACTGGGTTGGGTCTAGAGTCTGGAGGTTATCCATGTCCTTGTTGATAAGGTCCGTAATGATTCTTTACATGGCCTTGCAGATGAGGCTAGTTAGGCTTATGGATCTATATTTCCCAGAGTTGGTTAATGGTCCCACTTTGTGCAGAAGGATTACTATTTCTGTCTCCATTCTGCTGGAACATAACCAGTTCATGGGCTGTGGTTAAACAGGGATCCAAGTAGTTCTGCTAGGGCATGTTTTAAGTTTTTTAAAAGGCAACCTTGGATTTTATCTAGTCCCATTGAAGCCATGTTTTTGGCAGAGATGTCCTGTTCTCTTGAGGTAATAGGCTGAGGAATAGTGGCAGGTTTATTTTAGGGAATGACTGGTGGGGATAGGGGGTAAAGTTTGCACCAAATCTGTCAGCTAGCAGTTTGGATATTTCCTCCGGTAGAGTATGGGTGGTGCTGTCCACTATCAGTTTGGAACCTAGCTGGGCATCCCTTTCAGATGTCATATATAGTTAAAGAATGCCTTGTGATAATTCTTATTTAGGGATGTTATTTCTGCTTCATAATTAGCTTTGGAGGACTTGACGAGATCCCTGATTTGTTTATTTATGTAGGCTGTACAGGAAATTCTTTCCCTGCTGAGCCAGTTCCCTCGTGTTTTTAGATGCTAGTTTCTTCCTCTTTCTCCATAACCTGTTTATACCAGGGGTCCACCAGGATGGCTTGCTTTTTATGCCAGACCTGGTTTTGATACAGTCAGGTACAGCCGAATCTATACAACTGCTTAAGTGGTTATACAGGGCATTGGCGTACAGCTCTGCATAGGAATCTGTGTTATCTGTGATTGAGGGGCCTTGAAACTTCTTATACCATCGCTTAGTAGGAGGTAATTTGTTTTGAAAAAAAATGTAAGCTTTTTTGAGCTAGATGGGATATCTGGCCTTATAATTACATCAAACAAGACTAATTTATGGTTTCATCTTACAAAGTAGGATATCACACAGGGGTAGTGCAGTGTTCCCCCATGTTTGTGAGTACTATGTCCAGGGCATTTGAGCACCTTGTGGGTGTGCTGAGTATCTGTTCCAGAGCACTTGTATTGACCAATTCCAAGAACCTCTGTGCCAACATGTTTGTAGTCATGTATGTTTCCCAGTCAATGGTAGGATAGTTAAAAACACCCATGAGTAAGGTGTTGGGCTGTATGGCAAGTGATTACAGCAAGCCCAGGTATGTGGTATGCTTTTCCTGAATCCTGGTGGTGGACTTATAACTTGCAATGATGTGGTGGGGGTTTTGCCTGTAGTTAATTGGACATGGAGTAACTTGAGATAGTCATGCTGTTTGACCAGGTTTATCTTTGAAAAGTTGAAAGGCAACTTGTCGAAAGACAGTTGCATGAAAGAACATTTTCAAGATCACAGTTAGCTGAAAAAAATGCATCGAATGTGCAATGGGTGAATGCACATTGACATTCGCTCATTGCAGATTCGGCATTGTGGGTGCGGAGTGCACTATAGTGGGGACTGGGAAATGGATCCCTTCCCCACTGTAGTGCATTCTCAGAGTTAGAATATTAAAGTAGGGGGTGTTGGGGGTGCAGGCGGGCTTGCACCCCTGTATTACATTGTGTGTTCGGCATTGTAGTTCGAAACTCAGTGAATCTGCTGTTCGGAATGACGGTTTTGTCATTTTGTTTCGCACAAAGGGATGTTCAACAGGTTGATTTTCAACTTTCCAAAGGTAAACCGTTTGACCAGTCACGAGGTGTACTTGTCCTTAATGAAGATGGATACACCTCCTCCTTTGGTTCTTTCATTTTCAGTTTGTGGTCTGACTGTATGGAATGTGTTGTAGCCCCGCATGGCTGGGCTGTTTTCCATGGCTATGAACCATGTCTTGGTGATTGCACAGACATCAGCATCTTCCAAGGTAAGGAGTGCTTCCAGGAAGTGCAGTTTCCTGTTTAGGCTCCTAGCATTAAGCAGCAGAACCTTGAGTTTATCTAAAGAGGATTTTGTTACATCAGGAAGTTGGTTGTTTTGAAACTGTCTAAAAAAGGCATAATAGGGGTGGCTAATGCCTTTGCCAGTATCCGAAAGCCTAAAAGACACAAGTGCAGACCATCTCTGGTAAAGCAGAGTCATGTCGACCATTTCTTCTCAGGCTGACAGATATTGGATCCCCCTGGACTGACCCTAGAACCTAAGCCAATTTTTAAAGTCAATAATTTTTTGTTTATCTTGTGACATCATCCTGGCTGAAGGCAGAATGCTGCTTAGGGCTAGGCTCGTATCTGCTTGGGACACAATATGAGAGTTCAGTCATGCCTCTCTTCAAATAGTCCTGAGAGGTACGTCTCAAGTTATTCACCCCAATATGGACTATGGCGGAGTCATACCAGTACTACTTGTTGAGTGACTTGAGTGACTTGATGGATCCTGGCACCTGACGGGCAGTGGACTATAACCCTCTCTTTATCCAGCCTGTTCAGGGGGACATCCATGTGTCTAACTATGGAATCATCTATGCCCAATACATTAGGTTTTGAGGTGTTATGCTTTATGGACTTATTTGTTGAGACACTGGTGTCTGTGTTATCATGTGTTGTGGTTCATAGGTTCATAAGTAGGTACTAGGCTATTGGCCCTAGGGCCTATATAAGCCTAGCCAAACAGTACCCTGGCTTTTGCCACCCAAGAAAATTATTTTCCTGTGCCCCTGTCAAGCACAGCCACAGAAGTGATCCCCGGGGTGAATTTCCTATCTCCCATCCAATCATCAAGATTTTTCTTGAAGAGTGCTAATGAGGAGCTTTGTTTGATATAGATAGGTAGTTTGTTCCAGAGTATGGGAAGTCTCTGGGACAGGAATCTATCCCTCCAGCATGTTTTGTTTATTGTGGTGACAAGGTCCCTAGAGTGTGTAGCTCAATGGGATTGGGATTTCTTTAAGTGGAGCATGTCCAACAGCTCTGGGTTTGACATAGCTTTGTATGTTAGGCAGAGATTGCCCCTGAGTAGGCGATATACGACAGAGTAAAGCTAGAGTTTTTTGAGACGGTCTGCATAAGGCATCTGTTTGAGGCTGGTAATCCTCTTTGTGAGGTATTTCTGTGGCCTTTCCAGTTGTTGTAGATGTCTTGTGAGGTACATACCAAAAGGGGCGTTGTACTCTATAATGGGTCTAATGAGTGATGAGTAGAGGGGAACAATGACCTCTTTTTTTCCTGGATGAGAAACTTTTTGTGATGAGTTGTGCCACGTAGAAAGATTTCCTGTCTACTGTGGCTATGTGATTATCAAAGGAGAGACTATTGTCCACCTGTGTCCCAAGGTCTTTTATCACACTTTCGGTGTTAAGTAGACTACCGCCTATGTGGTAGTTCATGGGTACAGAGTTTTTACCAAAAGGGTTGACAATGCAACTTTTGGCATTGAGCTTGAGGCCATGGTTTTGACACAAGGCGTCTGTCTCAGTGAGGCCCTTTTGTAGGGTGTCCACATTGTTAGGAGTTTTGATTATGGCTCCTAGTTTGCAATCATCTGTGAACTTTGTTAGCCAAAGACTTTCTGTGTTAGCCTGTACTTCAGAGAAGTAGATACCAAACAGGAGAGGACCTAGGACTGAACCCTGTGGTACTCCACTTTTCACTGGTCTGAAGTTGGATTTAGAGTTTGCTACTTTCACAGTGTGGGTTCTGTCAGTGAGCCAGTTGGCAGCCCATCTTGTGACATAGGGATTTATACCTAGTTTAGTGAGTTTATCTATAATTCCAGAGTGGAGGGTGGTATTGAAAGCCTTAGCGAGATCTAGATATGCTGTGTGAACCACCTTACCCTCATCTACGGCTTTGGTGACCACTTCAAAGAAGTCTGTCAGGTTTAGGAGACATGATCTTCCTTTTACAAACCCAAACTGGGTAGGGTCCAGAGTTTGGAGATTACCAATGTCATTGTTTATAACTTCCATGATGATACATTCCATAGCCTTGCAGACCAGGCTCATCAGGCTAATGGGGCGGTAGTTCCTGGGTCCGTAGTGGCTCCCCCTTTGTGGAGTGGGATAACCATTGCTGTGCACAATTCAGTGGGCACAAAGCCTGAAGTGAGGCTATGATTGAACATGGTACTTAGGTAGGGTGCCAGTTCATTCTGTAGTTCATGTAGAATGCACCCAGGGATGTTGTCAGATCCCATAGATGCTGTGTTCTTGGCATTGGAGAGTGTGTTTTTTTACCTGTGCATCCATGAGTAAAGGAGCTTTACATTCTTCCGGTATAGAGATAGGCCCTTTAGGGGATGAGAGAGGGGTAAAGTTAGCAGTGAACCTTTCTGCCAGGATGTTGGCAATATCAGTTGGTTTTGTATATTTAGTGCCATTGTGCTGTAACTCAGAGCAGATCTGAGTGTTGCCATTGAGATTCTTGACATAGCTATAGAATGCTTTGTGGTTGTCTTTAGAATCAGTGGCAATTTTGTTTTCGTAACTAGCTTTGGAGGATTTTATGAGAGATCTCAGCTTTTTACTGAGGCTGACCACGGAGTTCCTCCAATCATGGGATTTTACACTTTTTTGCAACAGTTTCTTTCTTCTGTTGTAGAGTTTGCTTATGGCAGGGGACCATCAGATTGGCTTCCTTTTTTTGGAGGATAGCATCTTGGTTCTGTTAGGGATTGCATGATCCATGCACTTGTGTAAGTGCTTATAAAGTGCAATTGTATAGGATTCAGCAGTCATACCTCTATTGTCTGTCAGCATGAATGTTGTGAAGTTTACCACTTCTGTCTTAAGAAGCATGAAGTTGGCTTTGGAGAAATGTTTTACGGTGGCTTCCCTAATGCGGGGGTGGGGTTGGGATGTGGATGTCGAGGGTGATTTGCTTGTGGTCAGCTCTGACCAACAAGGAATTGACCTCTGGTGTGGAACACCGGTTACCCATGTAGGTAATGACCAGGTCTAGGATATTGCTGCCCCTGGTGTGGGTGTGGATAAGTTGATCCAAGGCATTGGAATTTATGAATTCCAGAAAACATTGAGCACAATAGTTGGTACATGAGTAGTTTTCCCAGTTAATGGTGGGGTAGTTCAAATTGCCCATTATTAGGGTGTTAGGCTGTACCCTAATATTTTCCAGTGTTTCAAGAAATGAGGAGTGGGAATCCTGTGGCATGGTGGGGGATCTTTAGCAAGCTACAATTTGGATTGTGGTCTTGCCCAGAGTTAGTTGCACTTGGATAATCTTGGATGCATTATGAAGAGCAACTAGCCTGGAGATGTGGATATCCTTAATGAATATGGACATGCTTCTGCCTTTAGTGCTTCGGTCCAGGTTAGGTGGCCGAAAGGTGTGGTATGAATTATAGCCTGGTAATGCAGGGGTGCTCTCTGGAGCCTTGAACCAGGTCTCTGTCACTGCACAGATGTCGATGTTCTCAGTTTTAAGGAGTGCCTCAAGTGAGTGCATTTTGAGGTTTAGACTTCTAGCATTAAGTAGCAGTACCCTCAGATTTTGCTTTCTTGTTCCTGTTACAGTGGTGAATTTGTCATTTGAATCTTGCTTAAAGAAGGCACTATAGGGGTGGCAAGAGCCTTAGCCAGTATCCAGAATCCCAAGGGCGACAGGTGCAG
This sequence comes from Protopterus annectens, assembly GCF_019279795.1. NCBI lineage: Eukaryota > Metazoa > Chordata > Ceratodontiformes > Protopteridae > Protopterus > Protopterus annectens. The sequence continues at coordinate 1,788,084,378 of NC_056739.1, read as the reverse complement.
GCCATCTCTGGCAAAGCATCGTGGTTTGTCAATCATGTCATCTCAGCAGACAGATACTGGATCCCCTTAAAATTACCTTAGCCAATTACTTGAAGTCAGTCATTTTGTCCTTGTACTGTGGTATCATTCTGGGTGATGCAGGATGCTACTCAGGGCTAGGGTCATACCTGCCTGGACTACAAAATCGGACAGCTCCTCCATGTCTCTTTTCATGTAGTCCAGGGAGGTACATCTTGGGTCATTCATACCAACATGGACAATGACAGAGTCATATTTGTACTTGTTGTGGAGTGACCTGAGTGCATGCATTATGTGGTGGATCCTGGCAGCTGACAGTAACTTTCTCCTTGCTTAGCTTGGTGAGTGGAACATCAGTGTGCCTGACTTTAGAGTGACCTATGACTAGAGTGTTGGGTATGTTGTTATGCCTTATGGGCTGCGGTTGAGTGGCACACTGAGTTTGTGGGCTGTGTGTCATTTGGGTTGTGTTGGGGGTGGAGGTTGCTTGCATTTCTGCTTTGGAGGTCCCTGTTGTTTGGGTAGATTTTTTTTTTTGAGAGCATCCGTGAATGTAGGCATGTGTTTTGTGTTTCTATGTGTGTGTGTTGGTGGTGCAAGTGTTTACCTTCTCCTCTTGACTGTCTAGTCCAGTCTTGGGTGAAGAGAGCTTTGCTTCCAGTTTGGCTATATAAGTGCATCTCTCACAGGTTGTAGTGTTGGGTGGTAGGAGGAGAGGGTTGTATGTGAACATGAGGCAATTGCTGCTTTGCCACAAGATGCCCAGATTCATCCGATAGACAGGGGAAAACACCTGGAGCTGACACTTAGACATGCCTGGATAGGTGCTTATTTATTAAGTACTAAAAACTGTTTTCCTCTAGACAAGTCAGGAAAGTTGAGTGCTGTAGTAATTTGTAGCTTATTTAGTGCTTACAATGAGTTCTGAACAAGTGCTGAACTCAAAGAAACATATTTAAGTGCTGAAACTAGAAAACTGTCTAGTTCTAAGAAACAGAATTAAGCTAGAAGGCTTCCATTCAACACAAAAAGGTTTGGGGGCACAGAAGCTTACAAACAGTCCTGGATACAGTAAATCTGTATCTGGACTAGATGACTTACAGGAAAGGCAGGACACAAGCTTAGAATTTTTTTTTTTGTAAAGTGGAAAGGGGAAAGGTGGAGCAGAAACTAACTGGGTTAGCCTTCTCAAATGTTCTCCCTGGATTACATAGAATGAGCAGCAGAAAACTGAGCCTCCAACACGCAGTTCCAAATGTAGAAGAACAAATTTATTAAGCGTTTTCGGAAGGGTTAATACCCCTCCTTCCTCAGAATGAAAAGAATACAAACACGGAATGCAAACTACAATACTATTTAAATTAATTAATATCAGGTGATCACTCTCATTCATTGATTCAATAAAACAAGTGTTGCCTAGCAACCAAATACACACTTGTTTCAATAAGATAATGCATAGTAAAATACAAAAAACTCTAAATTAAATATAAAAAAAAAAAAAAAAATAAATAAAATAAAATATAAAAACATACAAACATTAAATGCTTATAAACAAGCCTATAAACATAGTGTGTAATAAAAACTCATATAAACATAGTGTGTAATAAAAACTCGTACTTCTACGCTAATCATTAATATGTTGCAAAAAATGCTGCAAATAAATAATGTAGATTGCCAAACGGCAATTAGATAAGATACGCAATGTCAAACCAGGGTTTACTTAGCTAAATACCATTGCTTCCGATAACCCAAAAAATGCAAGAAATGCAATCCTGCAAAATACATCTTTTCAATGGCAAATTAAATTAGCTAAATATTAATACCTAATAAACTATCTTTTTAATGCCAGTTTCCTTAAAATAGATGTTATAGAAATTTGTTCATTTAATCCTGGGGAAAAATGAGCCGCCGTCCTTATTTGCCAATACAACTCCTCCATTTCGAGTTGAATCTGCCAAGGACCTACAAGTGGGGCATCATCCACCTGTTTCAGTATGAAAAACTGAAACTGGTGGCTTGGATGTTTAATAATGTGGCAAGCTAAAGCATTGGTAGGTTCATTCTTGGAAATAGCGTAATAATGTTCATACATACGCTGTTTTAACCTACGCTCTGTCTTGCCGATGTAAAAGGCCTGACATAATTTACAGTTTGTTTTCTGCTGTTTGTGCTTTACTGGTTGGTCGTGTCTTTCGTGATTTACATAGAATGAGGTAATGACATTAGACTGGGAGGAGTGTCCAAGACCAAATTTACAGTAGGGGCTGGCAACTGCAAAGCCACCAAGTATAAGAATAGGATACCAATAGGGAGGGAGGATAGCAAACAAAAATCAGAACAAAAAAAAAACAACTGGATGCTTAACAATGGTAGAACATTTCTAGTTAATACCTCACACACAATGAAACTAGCTAGCAAAGTATATGCAGACAATAAAAGTGATATAAATAATTCAAAAATAAGCAAAAAACAGGATATTTAATGTTATGTATCACAGATTAGTTGGCTCAGAGCCCTTCCTCCGACTTCCTCCAGTTAGTTCAGTGTGAAATGGCAGAAACACTCACAAGTTAATTTCTTAAGTAAAAAAGTAGAAACCTGAAAACACTTTAAAAAAGCTTAAAAGAAAAAAAGAACCAATGAGGTGCTTACTCCAAGCCATAGTCCAAGCAACCCCAGTCAGCCAGTCACCACAAACAATTCACTCTCACTGAAATGCTATAGTGGCTTTGGCTAAGCTGTGATGGCCTGGAACATGTGCTAAGACACACAAAAAAAAACTGCAGAAATGTTTAAAGAGATAAAGTATGAAGGAGACTCTAGAGAATGCTTTTAACTGTAAACAAGTTATATGATACACTCCTTAACATGAACTCAGAACAAACAGTCCCAACCAGATGCTTAACAATTGTAGAAAATCTCTAGTTAATGCCTCACACATAGTGAAACTAGCTAGCAAATTATATGCAGACAATAAAAGTGCCATATATGACTCAGAAATAAGCACAAAACAGGATACTTAATGTTATATATCACAGATTAGTTGCCTCAGAGCCCTTCCTCCAGCTTAGGTTCATAGGTTCATACTAGGCTATCTGCCCTAGGGCATTTATAAGCCTAGCCAGAATGTGTTTGGCTTTCGCCACCCATTTTAAATTTATTTTGCTATGCCCTTTTTCGAGGTTAGTATACTGTGCCTCTGTCTAACAGTGACACAGAAGTGATACCCGGGGTAAACCCACAATCTCCCATCCACTCATCAAGATTCCTCTTGAAGAGAGTCAATGAGGGACTCTGCCTAACCTGGACTGGGATTTTATTCCAGAGTGAAGGGAGCCTCTGGGTTATGAATCTGTCCCTCCAGCATGTCCTATTTATTTCAGTGCTGAGGTTCAAGTCTCTCGAGCGCGTAGCTCGATGGGATTTTGATTTTCTGAGGTGCAGCATGTCCATTAATTGCGGGTTGGACATGGCTTTATACGTCAGGCACAGATCGCCTCTGAACAGGCGGTATGCCACTGAGTAGAGCTGGAGTTTCTTTAACTGGGCAGCATATGGCATCTGTTTGAGCCCTTTGATCCTCTTGGTGAGGTACTTTTGGGGTCTTTCCAGTTGCTGCAGGTGTCTGGTAAGGTACATCCCAAAAGGGGCATTGTACTCAATTATGGGCCTGATGAAGGATGAGTAAAGAGGCACGATGACCTCCCCTGATCTAGATGTGAATCCCTTCATGATTAGGTGGGCTATATAAAATGTTTTTCTAACCACTTTGGCCATGTGGTTGTCAAATGAGAGATTGCTATCAACTTGGGTCCCCAGGTCCCTAATTACTTCTTCTGTACTTAATGGATTACCACCTATGTGGTAATTTGTGGGCACTTTGTTTTTGCCAAAGGGGGTGACTATACACTTTTTGGCATTTAGCTTGAGGCCATGGCTCTGGCACCAGTTGTCTGTTTCTATGAGGCCCTTTTGGAGGATGCTTGTGTCGGCTGGAGAGTCGATTATGGCGCCCAGCTTGCAGTCATCTGCGGACTTGGTCAGCCACAATCCTTCCATGTTGGCCTGTACCTCTGAGAAATATATACCGAACAAGAGAGGTCCCAGGACTGAGCCTTGTGGGACACCACTTGTAACTGGTTTGGAGTCTGACATGGCTCCAGCAATTCTAACCATGTGGGTTCTGTCCTTGAGCCAGTTTGCAATCCATCTAGTGACATAGGGGTTTATATTTAAGCTGGTGAGCTTATCTATAATGCCCGAGTGGGGTATTGTATTGAAGGCTTTTGCGAGGTCCAGGTAGGCTGTGTGGACCACCTTCCCCTCGTCAATGGCCTTGGTGACTGTTTCAAAGAAATCAACCAGGTTTAAGAGGCAGGATCTGCCCTTAACAAAGCTGAACTGGGTAGGATCCAGTGTCTGTAGGTCCCCAATATCTTTATTTATGAGGTCCATGATGATCCTTTCCATAGCTTTGCAGACTAAGCTAGTCAGGCTTATGGAGCGATAGTTTCCAGGATCCGTTGAGGCACCACCTTTATGGAGAGGGACCACTGTTGCTGTACACCACTCTTTGGGCACATATCCTGTAGTAAGGCTGACATTGAACAGTAGTTTTATGTTTGGGTTTAGCTCTTCTTGGAGTTCATGTAGGACACAGCCCGGGACACTGTCTGGTCCCATTGATGCTGTGATTTTTGCTTTGGAGAGGGCGGCTCTTACCTGAGCATCTGAGATGTCAGGGGGGCAGCACACTGCTGGGATAGATATTTGCCCTTTGGTGGGGAGGGGGGGGGGAGAAGTTTGCACTGAACCTGTCAGCTAGGATGTTGGCAATGTCTGTGGGTTCGGTGCATTTTTTGTCATTTTGGACTAATTCTGAGCATATCTGGGAATTACCACCCAGGTTCCTAACATAACTAAAGAAAGCCTTGTGATTATCCTTAGTGTCCTGTGCAATTTTTCTCCTGAAGCTGGCCTTAGACAATTTTATGAGTGCCCGTAGTTTTTTGCTAATACTGATCAGTGATGCCTTCCCTTTTTGGGATTTTGCTCTATCATTTAGTAGCTTCCTCCTTCTATTGTATAGTTTGTTTATGGCTGGGGTCCACCAGACAGGACGTCTGCCTTTGGAGGATTGGGTCTTGGTTTTATTTGGGATCGCATGATCCATGCATTCCTGAAGGTGTTCATAGAATGCATTTATAAAGGATTCTGCGGTCTGGGCTGTATTTTCCACAGGCCCGAGGGCTTTGAAGGATTCCACCTCGGTTTTGAGGAGTGTGAAATTTGCTTTAGAGAAGTTTTTCACTGTGGTTTTCTGGGCAGGGGGTGGGGTTGGGATGTGAATATCCAGTGAGATTAGTTTATGGTCTGATCTTACCAGTGAGGGATACACTTCTGGTCTAGAGCATAGAGTCCCCATGTTGGTGATGATCAGGTCCAGTATGTTTTCCCCTCTTGTGGGAGTGGTAACAAGTTGTTCCATAGCATTTGAGTTTATAAATTCTAGGAACCTTTGGGCTAGGGTGTTGGAGCTAGAGTAATGCTCCCAGTCTATGTTTGGGTAGTTGAAGTTGCCCAATATAATGGTGTTTGGAGAGACCTTCATATTTTCCAGTGTTCTCAGGAAGGCCTAGTGGGATTCCTGGGTTTGGGAGGGTGGTCTGTAGCAGGCTATAAACTGGAAGGCAGTTTTACCCACTGTTAGTTGCACATGGATAGTCTCTGATGCTTTGTGCTTTGCCACCAACCTGGAGGTGTGGGTATCTTTGATGAATATCGATACTCCCCTCCTTTGTGGTTCGTCCAAGTTTTGGGGCGAAAAGCATGGTATGAGGTATAACCTGGTAGTGCTGGGGTGCTCTCGGAGCCTTGAACCAGGTTTCTGTTACTGCACAGATATCGATGTTCTCCATGCTAAGGAGAGTTTTGAGTGCGTGCATCTTGAGGTTTAGACTTCTGGCATTGAGTAGCATTACTCTTAGTTTCTTATCCCTTGTGATACCTATGGAGGTGGGTTTGTCTTTTGAGCCTTGCCTAAAAAAGGCACTATGGGGGTAGCAAGAGCCTTTTCCAATATCCGAAAGCCCAGGGGTGACAGGTGCAAGCTGTCCCTAGTGAAGCATCATGGCTTGTCGAGCATATCATCCCAAGCTGACAGGCATTGGATCCCCTTTGAATGACACCAGTACTTAAGCCAATTGTTGAAATTGATCATCTTGTATTCATATTGTGGCATCATTTTTGGTGAGGGTAAGATGCTACTCAAGGTCAGGGTCATACCGGCCTGGGCTACATGCTCAGAGAGCTCCTCTATGTCTCTTTTCATGTAGTCCAGGGAGGTACGTCTCAGGTCATTCACACCAGCATGGACAATGACTGAGTCATATTTGTACTTGCCTTGGCGTGACCTGAGTGCTTGTGTTATGTGGCGGATCCTAGCGCCCGACAGACTGCTCACCGTGACCCTCTCCTTGTTCAGCCTGGTGAGCGTGACGTCAGTGTGCCTAATGATAGAGTCACCTATTACAAGTGTATCAGGTGTGTTGTTTTGTCTTAAGGGCTGTGACTGTTCGGCACACTGGCTTTGTGAGATATGTGTTGCACGTGTTTAGTTTTGGGGTAGCGGTTGCTTGGGTGTCTGCTTTGGAGGTCTCTGCTGCTTAGGCAGATCTTTATTTAGAGCCTCCGGGTATGTTTCTGTGTGATTATGTGTTTGGTTTGCTGTCGTGGTAGGTCTATGTGAGACTGGAATTGTAGTGAGTGTGGTTTCCTTCTCCTCCTGACTGGTTATGCCAGTACTGAGTTGAGAGAGCTTAGCCTCCAGTTTGGCTATATGGTTGCATCTCTCACATGTGTTGGAATTTGTTGGGAGGAGGAGAGGGTTGTCTGTGTACATGAGGCAGTTGTAACATTGCCTCAAGATTCCCAGATTCACCAGCTGGACCGGAGAGGAGATTGACAACTGACCGGAGAGGAGATTGACAAACTTCCTCTGATTAGCTCAGTGTGAAATGGCAGAAACACTCACAAGTTAACTTTTTAAGTAACAGAGTTGAAACCTGAAACAACTTTAAAAAAAGCTTGAACCAATGAGGTGCTTACTTCAAGCCATATTTGAAGCAACCCCAGTCATCCAATGACCACAAACAATTCACTCTCACTGAAATGCTATACTGGCTTTGGCTAAGCTATGATGGCCTGGAACATGTGCTCAGACGCACAGCCTCTACTAACAAACGACCCAAAACACAAGCCTGACTATGGAAATGCTACACTACCAACACAGCTTAGGTAGAAACAAAAACTGCAGAAACGTTTAAACAGATAAAGGATCAAGGAGACTCTAGAGAATGCTTTTAACTGCAAACAAATTATATGATACACTCCTTAGCAGGAAATCAGAACAAACAAACTCAACCAGATGCTTAACAATGGTAGAAAATGTCTAGTTAATACCTCACACACAGTGAAAGTAGCTAGGAAAGTATATGCAGACAACGAAAGTGCTATAAATAACTGAGAAATAAGCAAAAAACAGGATACTTAATGTTATACATCACAGATTAGTTGGCTCCGAGCCCTTCCTCTGACTTCCTCCGATTAGCTCAGTGCGAAATGACAGAAACACTCACAAGTTAACTTCTTAAGTAACAAAGTTGAAACCTGAAGCAACTTTAAAAAAAAGCTTGAAAGAGCCAATGAGGTGCTTACTCCAAGCCATAGTCCAGGTAACCCCAGTCAGCCAATGACCACAAACAATTCACTCTCACTGAAATGCTATACTGGCTTTGGATAAGCTATGATGGCCTGGAACATGTGCTCAGACACAAAGCCTCTACTAACAAACAACTAGGCCCAAAACACAAGCCTGAATATGAACAATGCTACACTACCAATGTTGCTTAGGTAGAAAAAAAACTACAGAAATGTTTAAACAGATAAAGAATCAAGGAGACTCTAGAGAATGCTTTTAACTGCAAACAAGTTATATGATACGCTCCTTAGCAGGAAATCAGAACAAACAAGCCCAAAAAGATGCTTAACAATGGTAGAAAAATTCTAGTTAATACCTCACACAAGGTGAAACAAGCTAGCAAAGTATATGCAAACAATAAAAGTGCTAAAATAACTCAGAAATAAGCAAAAAACAGGATAGTTAATGTTATATATCACAGATTAGTTGGTTCAGAGCCCTTCCTCCGACTTCTCTTAGCTCAGTGTGAAATGGCAGAAACACTCACAAGTTAACTTAAGTAACAAAGTTGAAACCTGAAACAACTTTAAAAAAAAGCTTGAAAGAACCAGTGAGGTGCTTACTCCAAGCTGTAGTCCAGGCAACTCAATCAGCCAATGACCATAAACAAGTCACTCTCACTGAAATGCTATACTGGCTTTGGATAAGCTATGATGGCCTGGAACATGTGCTCAGACACATAGCCTCTACTAACAAACAACTAAGCCCAAAACACAAGCTAGAATATGGACAATGCTACTCTGCCAACACTGCTTAGGTAGAAAAAAAACTACAGAAATGTTTAAACAGATAAAGGATCAAGGAGACTCTAGAGAATGCTTTTAACTGCAAACAAGTTATATGATACACTCCTTAGCAGGAAATCAGAACTAACAAACCCAAGCAAATGCTTAACAATTATAGAAAATTTCTAGTTAATACCTCACACACAGTGAAACTAGCTAGCGAAGAATATGCAGACAATAAAAGTGCTATAAATAACTCAGACATAAGCAAAAAAAGGATACTTAATGTTATATATCACAGACTAGTTGTCTCAGAGCCCTTCCTCTGACTTCCTCTGATTAGTTCAGTGTGAAATGGCAGAAACACTCACAAGTTAACTTCTTAAGTAACAAAGTTGAAACCTGAAACAACTTAAAAAAAAGTTTGAAAGAACTAATAAGATGCTTACTCCAAGCCATAGTCCAGGCAACCCCAGTCAGCCAGTGACCACAAACAATTCACTCTCACCGAAATGCTATACTGGCTTTGGCTAAGCTATGATGGCCTGGAACATGTGCTCAGACACAAAGCCTCTACTAACAAACAACTAGGCCCAAAACACAAGCCTGAATATGGACAATGCTACATTACCAACACTAAGTTAGAAGAAAAAAACTGCAGAAATGTTTAAACAGATGAAGGATCAAGGAGATTCTAGAGAATTATTTTAACTGCAAGCAAGTTATATGATACACTCCTTAGCAGGAAATCAGAACAAACAAACCCAACCAGATGCTTAACATTGGTAGAAAATTTTTAGTTAATACCTCACACACAGTGAAACTAGCTAGCAAAGTATATGCCGACAATAAAAGTGCTATAATTAACTCAGAAATAAGAAAAAATAGGATACTTAATATTATATATCACAGATTAGTTGGCTCAGAGCCCTTCCCCTGACTTCCTCTGATTAACTCAGTGTGAAATGGCAGAAACACTCACAAGTTAACTTCTTAAGTAACAAAGTTGAAAGCTGAAACAACTTTAAAAAAAAGCATGAAAGAACCAATGAGGTGCTTACTCCAAGCCGTAGTCCAGGCAACCTCAGTAAGTCAATGAATACAAACAATTCACTCTCACTGAAATGCTATACTGGCTTTGGCTAAGCTATGATGGTCTGGAACATGTGCTCAGACACACAGCCTCTACTAACGAACACCTGGGCCCAAAACACAAGCCTGAATATGGGCAATGCTATACTACCAACACTACTTAGGTAGAAAAAAAAACTGCAGAAATGTTTAAATAGATAAAGGATCAAGGAAACTCTAGAGAATTCTTTTAATGGCAAACAAGTTATATGACACACTCCTTAGCAGGAAATAAGAACAAACAAACCCAACCAGATGATTAACAATCGTAGAAAATTTCTAGTCAATACCTCACACACAGTTAAACTAGCTAGCACAGTGTATACAGATGATAAAAGTGCTATAAGTAACTCAGAAATAAGCAAAAAAAACAGGATACTTAATGTAATATATCACAGATTAGTTGGCTCAGAGGCCTTCCTCCGACTACCTCAGTGTGAAAAGGCAGAAACTCTCACAAGTTAACTTCTTAAGTAACAAAGTTGAAACCTGAAACAACTTTAATAAAAAGCTTGAAAGAACCAATGAGGTGCTTACTCCATGCCATAATTCATGCAACCCGAGTCAGCCAATGACCACAAACAATTCACTTTCACTGAAATGCTATACTGGCTTTGGCTAAGCTATGATGGCCTAGAAGATGTGCTCAGACACACAGCCTCTACTAACAAACAACTAAGCCCAAAACACAAGCCTAAATATGAACAATGCTGCACTACCAACACAACTTAGGTAGAAAAAAAACGCAGAAATATTTAAAAAGATAAAGGCTCAAAAAGATCCTAGAGAATTATTTTAACTGCAAACAAGTTATATGATACACTCCTTAGCAGGAAATCAGAACAAAAACACCCAACCAGATGCTTAACAATTGTAAAAACATTCTAGTTAATACCTCACACACAGTAAACCTAGCTAGCAAAGTATATTCTGACAATAAAAGTGCTATAAGTAACTCAGAAATAAGCAAAAAACAGGATACTTAATGTTTTATATATATATAACAGATTAGTTGGGGCAGAGCCCTTCCGCTGACTTCCACTGATTAGCTCAGTGTGAAATGGCAGAAACCCTCACAAGTTAACTTCTTAAGTAACAAAGTTGAAACCTGAAACATCTTTAAAAAAAACTTGAAAGAACCAATGAGGTGTTTACTCCAAGCTGTAGTCTAGGCAACACAGGTCAACAAATGACCACAAACATTTCACTCTCACTGAAATGCTATACTAGCTTTGGCTAAGCTATGATGACCTGGAACAAGTGCTCAGACACACAGCCTCTACTAACAAACAACTAGGCCCAAAACACAAGCCTGAATATGAACAATGCTACACTACCAACACTACTTAGGTAGGACAAAAACCTGCAATAATGTTTAAACAGATAAAGGATCAATGGGATTATAGAGAATTATTTTAACTGCAAACAATTTATATGATACACTTCTTAGCAGAAAATTAGAAGAAACAAACCCAACCAGATGCTTAAAAATTGTAAAAAAATTCTAGTTAATACCTCACATACAGTGAAACTAGCTAGCAAAGTGTATGCCGACAATAAAAGTGCTATAAATAACTCAGAAATAAGCAAAAAATAGGTTACTTAAAGTTATATATAACAGATCAGTTGGAGCAGAGCCCTTCCTCCGACTTCCTCTGATTAGCTAATGTGAAATGGCAGAAACCCTCACAAGTTCACTTCTTAAGTAACACAGTTGAAACCTGAAACAACTTTAAAAAAAGGTTGAAAGAACACATGATGTGCTTACTCCAAGTCATAGTCCAGGCAACCCCAGTATGTCAGTGACCACAAACAATTCACTCTCACTGAAATGCTATACTGGCTTTGGCTAAGCTACAATGGTCTTGAACATGTGCTTAGACACACAGCATCTACTAAAAAACAACTAGGCCCAAAACACAAGCCTGAATATGGACAATGCTATACTACCAACACTACTTGGGTAGAAAAAAACTGCAGAAATGTTTAAACAGATAAATGATCAAGCAGACTCTAGAGAATGCTTTTAATGACAAACAAGTTGTATGATACACTCCTTAGCAGGAAATCAGAACAAACAGACCCAACCAGATGCTTAACAATGGTAGAAAATTTCTAGTTAATACCTCACACACAGTGAAACTAGCTAGCAAAGTATATGCAGACAATAAAATTGCTATAAATAACTCAGAAATAAGCAAAATGGGATATAATGTTACATATCACAGATTAGTTGGCTCAGAGCCCTTCCTCCGACTTCCTCCAATTTCCTCCGATTAGCTCAGTGTGAAATGACAGAAACACTCACAAGTTAACTTCTTAAGTAACAAAGTTGAAACCTGAAGCAACTTTAAAAAAAAACTTGAAAGAACCAATTAGGTGCTTACTCCAAGCCATAGTCCAGGCATCACCAGTCAGCCAATGAGCACAAACAGTTCACTCTCACTGAAATGCTATACTGGCTTTGGCTAAGCTATGATGGCCTGGAACATGTGCTCAGACACAAAGCCTCTACTAGCTCAGTGTCAAATGGCAGAAACACTCACAAGTTAACTTCTTAAGTAACAAAGTTGAAACCGGAAACAACTTTAAAGAAAAGCTTGACAGAACCAATGAGGTGCTTACTCCAAGCAGTAGTCTAGGCAACCACAGTCAGCCAATGACCACAAACAATTCACTATCACTGAAATTCTCTACTGGCTTTGGCTAAGCTATGATGGCCTGGAACATGTGCTCAGACACACAGCCTCTACTAACAAACAGCTAGGCCCAAAACACAAGGCAAAATATGGACAATGCTGAACTACCAACACTACTTAGGTAGAAAAAAACTGCAGAAATGTTTAAAAAGATAAAATATCAAAGAGACTATAGAGAATGCTTTTAATGGCAAACAAGTTATATGATACACTCCTTAGCAGGAAATCAGAACAAACAAACTCAACCAGATGCTTAACAATGGTAGAAAATGTCTAGTTAATACCTCACACATAGTGAAAATAGCTAGGAAAGTATATGCAGACAATAAAAGTGCCATAAATAACTGAGAAATAAGCAAAAAACAGGATACTTAATGTTGTACATTACAGATTAGTTGGCTCCGAGCCCTTCCTCTGACTTCCTCCGATTAGCTCAGTGCGAAATGACAGAAACACTCACAAGTTAACTTCTTAAGTAACAAAGTTGAAACCTGAAGCAACTTTAAAAAAAAGCTTGAAAGAACCAATGAGGTGCTTACTCCAAGCCATAGTCCAGGCAACCCCAGTCAGCCAATGACCACAAACAATTCACTCTCACTGAAATGCTATACTGGCTTTGGCTAAGCTATGATGGCCTGGAACATGTGCTCAGACATAAAGCCTCTACTAATAAACAACTAGGCCCAAAACACAAGCCTGAATATGAACAATGCTACACTACCAACACTGCTTAGGTAGAAAAAAAACTACAGAAATGTTTAAACAGATAAAGGATCAAGGAGACTCTAGAGAATGCTTTTAACTGCAAACAAGTTATATGATACGCTCCTTAGTAGGAAATCAGAACAAACAAGCCCTAAAAGATGCTTAACAATGGTAGAAAAATTCTAGTTAATACCTCACACAAGGTGAAACAAGCTAGCAAAGTATATGCAAACAATAAAACTGCTAAAATAACTCAGAAATAAGCAAAAAATGGGATACTTAATGTTTTATATCACAGAGTAGTTGGCTCAGAGCCCTTCCTCCTAATTCCTCTGATTAGCTTATGTGAAATGGCAGAAATCCTCCCAAGTTATCTTCTTAAGTAACAATGTTGAAACCTGAATCAACTTTAAAAAAAAGCTTGAAAGAACCAATAAGGTGCTTACTCCAAGCCGAAGTCCAGGCAACTCCAGTCAGCCAGTGACCACAAACAATTCACTCTCATTGAAATGCTATACTGGCTTTGGCTAAGCTATGATGGCCTGGAACATGTGCTCAGACACATAGCCTCTACTAACAAACAACTAGGCCCAAAACACAAGCTTGAATATGGACAATGCTATATTACCAACACTTCTTCTTCTTCTTTCAGCTTCTCCCGGTTAGGGGTCGCCACAGTGGATCATCTGTCCGCTCATGATTGGCAGTGGAGTTTTACAATGTCGAGTTGCCGGCCCGGTGCCCAACCTTCCACAAAAGGCACATACACACACACTCTCACACCTAGGGCCAATTTAGAGTGTCCAGTCCACCTACTGCATGTCTTTGGGATGTGGGAGAAAACCGGAGCACCCGGAGGAAACCTACACGACCACAGGGAGAACATGCAGACTCCACACAGAAGGCACCCTAGCCGAGAATCAAACCAGAGAACCTCTTGCTGTGAGGCACTATACTACTAACACTACTTAGTAGAAAAAAAATGCAGAAATGTTTAAACCGACAAAGGATCAAGGAGACCCTAGAGAATGTTGTTTTTTGTATTGCTTTGTGTGTAAGTGGTTTCCATTTGTGAGGTCACTGATCTTTTGGTAAGCTTCTTGTGCGTACCTCGCATATATGGGTTTATGAGTCGTGTCCTTAGTTTACATGGGAGATGATATGTGCATGCTAATAACCTATTTTGTATTCAATTTGTCCTTACGTGAGAGTGCTGCCTCTAATTTCATAGTGTAATTACATTTCTTACATATAGTATTTGTTTCAGGATTAAGTGGATGTCAGTATACATGAGACAATTGCTACATTGCCTCAGGATGCCCATGTTAATCAGGCTTGTCAGAGAGATGATAGGAAACTGCCACTCCATTGTAACAGGTTCTACTGTACGTTCAATTAGAGAAGGGAGTAGGCTAATTTGACCAGACTATGCTGGTAGCTCCAAGACTAGCTGTTCAGGATGTTATGTACACATGATACTCTGTATGTTGCTGTTCAGGATGTTATGTTCACATGCTACTCCATATGTTGCTGTTCAGGATGTTATGTTCATATGCTGCTCCATACATTGTTGTTCAGGATGGTATGTACACATGCTACTCTGTATGTTGCTGTTCAGACTGTTATGCACACATGCTACTCTGTATGTTGCTGTTCAAGATGTTATGCACACATGCTACTCTGTATGTTGTTGTTCAGAATGTTATGCACACATGCTACTCTGTATGTTGCTGTTCAGAATGTTATGCACACATACTACTCTGTATGTTGCTGTTCAGGATATTATGTACACATGCTGCTCTGTACATTGCTATTTAGGAAGTTATGTATGCATGCTGCTCTGTACTTTGCTGTTCACGATATTATGTACACATGCTACTCTGTATGTTGCTGTTCAGAATGTTATGTACACATGCTGCTCCGTACACTGCTGTTTAGGATGTTATGTACACATGCTGCTCTCCACATTGCTGTCTAAGGGACTTATAGTTTTGTAGGCTAAGGATGATCAGTAATGCAATGCTGTTCAGTGCGTAACTGAGTTGCTCCTAGTGCAGCACAGAAGCTTAGGAGGGTTTCACTGACAGCTGTCTAGGGAAAAATTGTGCTTCAGGGCTTTTACATGTATAGTGTTCCATGTGTGGTATAAACTGCTTGCAACATCTGTAGCAAGCAGTTTGCTATGGTTTAAGAGATAAAAGATTTTTTTTTTCAAAACTAAAACCTAAGCACAGTAGTGCTCTGTAAAGGGTATAAACTAGTAACTGCTTGTTACATTTGTACCAGGCAGTTTTCCACAGTTTAAAAGAAAAAAATATATATTTTTTTCTTTCTTTCTTTTTTTCATTACTAAACTGGGGGGGGGGGGGCAGGGAAAGGGAGTAGAAAAGAGACGGACTCCAGATCATTCCATTTATAAATTTTATTACAATAAGTGCTTTCATCCTTGTACACTTCTTCAAATCCCTTTCTTACATATAAACTTTCTGATGATGTTACTATAAATACTGTTACACAGGGTATAGTAGTACAATGTGGGATGACCTAATTCCACCTAATTGGCCTGTCACCTGCTCAGAATGCAGACATCTGATAGATACTGGAGTCCTTTTATTGTCTAAAGTGTTGATTTCTCTGCTGCTAATTGGGATACACAGCATATATAATCATTCCTGAGTGAAACTTATACTTTATCACTTATCTCGGACGTATCTCTCTTTTCTCTTGTTTACCACTTATTCTATTGGACAGAGCAGCTCAAAAAAGAGGCAGCAATCTCATCTATCTAAACAGCTGTGTTACAAATAGAAATATAGTTGCTACTGGCAACTATACTGATGTCTAGTTTGTTGCTACAACAACTTGCTATGCTGCTCCATACACTGCTGTTCAGGATGTTATGTACACATGCTACTTCGTATGTTGCTGTTTAGGATGTTATGTACACATGCTGATCTGTATGTTGCTGTTCAGGATGTTATGTACACATGTTACTCCATTTGTTACTGTTCAGGATGTTATGCTGACATGCTGCTCCATACGTTGCTGTTCAGAATGTTATGTACACATGCTGATCCGTACTTTGCTGTTCAGGATGTTATGTACACATGCTGATCTGTATGTTGCTGTTCAGTATGTTATGTTCACATGCTGCTCCGTATGTTGCTGTTCAGTATGTTATGTTCACATGATGCTCTGTATGTTGCTGTTCAGTATGTTATGTTCACATGCTGCTCTCTATGTTGCTGTTCAGGATGTTATGTACACATGCTGCTCCGTACATCACTGTTCAGGATGTTATGTTCACATACTGATTCATACTTTGCTGTTCAGGATGTTATGTACACATGCTACTCTGTATGTTGCTGTTCAGGATGTTATGTACACATGCTACTCTGTATGTTGCTGTTCAAGATGTTATGTACACAAGCTACTCTGTATGTTGCTGTTCAGGATGTTATGTTCACATGCTACTCCGTATGTTGCTGTTCAGGATGTTATGTTCATATGCTGCTCCATACATTGTTGTTCAGGATGTTATGTACACATGCTACTCTGTATGTTGCTGTTCAGACTGTTATGCACACATGCTACTCTGTATGTTGCTGTTCAGGATGTTATGCACACATGCTACTCTGTATGTTGTTGTTCAGAATGTTATGCACACATGCTACTCTGTATGTTGCTGTTCAGAATGTTATGCACACATACTACTCTGTATGTTGCTGTTCAGGATATTATGTACACATGCTGCTCTGTTCGTTGCTATTTAGGAAGTTATGTATGCATGCTGCTCTGTACATTGCTGTTCAGGATATTATGTACACATGCTACTCTGTATGTTGCTGTTCAGAATGTTATGTACACATGCTGCTCCGTACACTGCTGTTCAGGATGTTATGTACACATGCTGCTCTGCACATTGCTGTTCCAGGATGTTATGTACACATGCTACTCCGTATGTTGCTGTTCAGAATGTTATGTACACATGCTGCTCTGTACACTGCTGTTCAGGATGTTATGTACACCTCCCCAAGGACAAAGGAATAATCCAAGACAAGCAGTCACAGGGCCCATAGGATGCCTTGCTTTATACTTCTTTAAGTAGCTTTCACCGCCTTTTTCAAGAACTTAAAAGTGATCACCTCTCAAATTGAGCAGGGCTGTACATGATAACTCTGGTGTAAATCTGTGTCTACTCCTTCCATCAACAGAACTGGTATTAAGTGTAATTTGAGAAGTACTTTGACATGTAATGGTCATTTGCTGTATTTCATATGATGCGAATATGTTCAGTTAGGAACCAATACTTCCAGCATGTATTTGTTGTCATAGAGTTAGGTTTCTTATTTCAACTGCTTGTACAACCACTGGTTTTGCAAACAAATAAAAGGTAAAACAGGACTAGGTGTTTCATATCCGGAAAAATGATTAATGGTCACCTAAGAGCAGCCAGAAGGCTACAGAGTCTAAGGAGACTTGTACTAATCTCTCAGGCTAGTTAAACAATTTAAGTCCTTTAATTTTCTTAGTTAGAAAGAAATCATTTGGGCCTTTTAGGTTGATGACCTTAACAAAATAGGAGTATATTGGTAAGGTGATACCTTTGCATGTTGAATATGTTCCTCTTGGAAATTAACTGTGCCAGAAAGAGTGTCTTCTTCACTATAATGGAAAAACGATGATTGAATGAGAGAGTTCTGTCAACATAAGCACCTGGGTCTCTTATTACTTGTGTCTGTCTGAAGAGGAGCACCATTTATAACGTATGAGGTTGGAGCAACTTTTTTTGCTGAACGATGCCATACTGAAGTGTTTTTGCACTTAGCTTCAGACCGTTTTTGGTTCATAGATTCATAGGTAGGTACTAGGCTATCTGCCCGAGGGCATTTATAAGCCTAGCCAGAGTGTGTCGGCTTTCACTGCCCCATTGATTAATTAATTGATCCTCTGTAAAGCAGAGCCAATGAAGTGATCCCAGGGGTGTATTTTCTGTTACCCATTCACTCGTCAAGGTTTCTCTTGAAGAGTGTTAGTGAGGGGCTCTGTCTGATGTCATTTAGAATTTTGTTCTAAAGCATGGGGAGTTTCTGTGACAGGAATCTATCCCTCCAGCATGTTCTATTTATTGTTGTGGTGAGGTTTAGCTCACTAGAGCGTGTGGCTCGCAGTGACTTGGATTTCTTTAGGTGGAGCATGTCCATCAATTCTGAGTTGGACATGGCTTTGTAAGTCAGGCAGAGATCACCTCTGAGTAAGCGATATGTCACTGAATACAGCCGGAGTTTTTTCAGTTGGGCTGCATAGGACATATGTTTGAGGCCAGTAATCCTCTTGGTGAGTTACTTTTGTGGTCTTTCCAGCTGTTGGAATAGTCTTGTGAGGTACATCCCAAATGGGGCATTGTGCTCTATGATGGGTCTAATGAGTGACGAGTAGAGGGGCACTATAACCTCTTTATTTCTAGATGCAAACCCTTTAGTAATTAGATGGGCCACTTAGAAGGATTTCCTAACTACTTTGGCAATATGATTGTAAAAAAGGAGATTACTATCTACCTGGGTCCCCAGATCTCTTATTACCTCTCCTGTATTAAGGGGGCTGCCACCTATGTGGTAATTCGTAGGTGTTTTGTTTTTCCCAAATGGGATGACTATGCATTTTTTGGCATTTAGCTTGAGGCCATGGCATTGACACCAGGTGTCCATCTCAGTAAGGCCCTTTTGGAGGATGTCCATGTCAGCTGGAGAGTCAATTATGTCTCCTAGTTTGCAGTCATCGGTAAACTTGGTTAGCCATAGTCCTCTTGTGTTTGCCTGTACTTCTGAGAAGTATATACTGAACAGTAGGGGTCCCAGGACCCAGCCTTGCGGGACACCACTTGTGACTGGTTTAGAGTCGGACCTGGAACCTGCTATTCTTACCGTGTGAGTTCTGTCTGTAAGCCAATTGGCAACCCATCTCGTGACATAGGGGTTTATGTTCAGGCTGGTGAGTTTTTCTGTAATACCCGAGTGGGGAATGGTGTTGAAAGCCTTGGCAAGGTTAAGGTAGGCTGTGTGAACCACCTTTCCCTCGTCTATGGCCTTGGTGACTGTCTCGAAGAAGTCAACCAAGTTTAGTAGGCATGATCTGCCCTTAAAGCCAAACTGGGTCGGGTCAAGTGTTTGGAGGTTCCCAATGTCTTTGTTAATGAGTTCCATGATGATGCGCTCCATAGCCTTGCAGAGCAGGCTAGTCAGGCTTATGGGGCGATAGTTACCAGGGTCAGTTGTGGCCCCTCCTTTGTGGAGAGGAATAACCGTTGCTGTGCACCATTCTATGGGCAAATAGCCTGTGGAGAGGCTGAGGTTTAACAGCGTGTTTAGGTGGGGGATTAGTTGGTTCTGTAGTTCGTGCAAGATGCAGTCTGGGACACCATCTGATCCCACTGACGCTGTGTTTTTGGCTTTTGAAAGGGCTGTTTTCACCTGTGCTTCTGTGATTTCCGGGACACTACACTTTTCCGGTATTGTTGTGGGCCCTTTTGGGAGTGAGAGGGGGTTGAAGTTTGCACTGAATCTATCTGCCAGAATGTTGGCAATATCAGTAGGTTCAGTATATTTTGTGCTATTTTTCACTAGTTCCGTGCATATCTGTGAGTTGCCACTTAGATTCTTAACATAGCTAAAGAAGACTTTGTGGTTATCTTTTGAATCCTTGGCTATTTTTCATTCGAAGTTAGCCTTGGATGATTTCATGATGGACCTCAGTTTCTTACTGATACTGATCAGGGATGTCTTTCCTTCTTGGGATTTGCTTTTTTTCTGAACTAGTTTCCTCCTTCTATTGTATAGCCTGTTTATTGCAGGGTTCCATCAAACTGGTTTCTTTCTCTTAGAGGAGTGAGTCTTGGTTTTGCTAGGGATGGCACGATCTATGCATCCTTGTAGGTGTGCATAGAGTGCATTTGTAAAGGTTTCTGCATCTTGAGCAGCATTATCCTTTAGCGTTGGGGCTGTGAAACTTACCACCTCTGTCTTAAGTAAGGTGAAGTTTGCTTTAGAAAAGTCTTTACTGTGGTTTCCTTAGTTGGGGGTGGTGGTGGGGTGTGGACATCCAGAGTGATTAGTTTATGGTCTGATCTAACTAGTGACGGGTTGCCCTCCAGTGTGGAACACCTGTTGCTCATGTTGGTGATGACCAGGTCCAATAAGTTTTTATCTCTGGTAGGGGAGATTACCAGCTGATCCAGGGCATTTGAGTTGATGAATTCCAGGAAGCGCTGGGCCTGGGAATTTGTACTCGAGTAGTTTTCCCAGTGAATGGTAGGGTAATTGAAATCACTCAATATCAGGGTGTTTGGTAGGACCTTCATGTTTTCCAATGTCTCCAGAAAGGTGAAGTGGTGGTCCTGGGTCATGGAGGGTGATCTGTAGCAGGCCACAATTTGCATTGCAGATTTGCCCGATGTTAGTTGCACATGGATGATCTCAGAGGTATCATGCTGTGCCACTAACCTGGAGGTGTAGGTATCCTTGATGAATATGGATACACCCCCTCCTTTTGTGTATCAGTCCATGTTCTGTGGTCGAAATGTGTGGTATGAGTTGTAGCCCGGTAGTGCTGGGGTACTCTCTGGAGCCTTGAACTAGGTTTCAGTTACTGCAGAGATGTCGATGTTCTCTATACTGAGGAGTGCTTCGAGTGCGTGCATTTTGAGATTTAAACTCCTGGCTTTGAGTAGCATAACCCTCAGTTTTTTGTTAATTGTGCTGTTTACGGAGGTGGGTTTGACTTTTGAGCCTTGCCTAAAAAAGGCACTATGGGCAGCAAGAGCCTTGGCCAGTATTCGAAAGCCTAGGGGTGACAGGTGCAAGCCATCTCTTGCGAAGCAATGCGGCTTGTCGAGCATGTCATCCCAGTCTTACAGACACTGGATCCCCTTTGAATGACACCAGAAGCTTAGCTAATTGTTGAAATTGATCATTTTTTCTTTATACTGAGGTGTAATTCTTGGTGAGGGCAGGATGCTACTCAGGGTCAGAGTCATACCAGCCTGGGCTACATGATCAGAGAGCTCTTCCATGTCTCTTTTCATGTAGTCCAGGGAGGTAAGTCTCAGGTCATTCACACCAACATGAACAATGACAGAGTCATATTTGTACTCATCCTGGAGTGACCTGAGTGCTTGTGTTATGTGGCGGATTCTGGCTCCCGACAGGCAGCTAACAGTAACCTTCTGCTTGTCCAGCCTAGTGAGTGGGACGTCAGTGTGCCTGACTGTAGAGTTGCCTATTACTAGTGTGTTAGGTATGTTATTTCGCCTTAAGGGCTGTGATTGTGTGGCACACTGATTTTGTGTTTTATGTGTTGTCTGGTTTGTGATGGAAGTGCTGGTTGTTTGGGTGTCTGCTTTGGAGGTCTCTGATGCTTTTGCAGGTTTTTATTTAGAGCCTCTGAGTATGATTTTGTATATTTATGTGTATTTTTTGCCAGTGCTGGTTTAGTAGGTCTGTGTGTGGCTGGAGTTATGGTGCAAGTGTTAACCTTCTCCTCTTGACTGTCTATTCCAGTCTTGGGTGAAGACAGCTTAGCTTCCAGTTTGGCTGTATAATTGCATCTCTCGCATATGTTAGTGTTTTGTGGTAGGAGGAGAGGGTTGTCTGTGTACATGAGGCAGTTGTACATTGCCTCAGGATACCCAGATTCACCAGCTGGACTGGAGAGTGCACCTGAAGTTGCCCTTTGGTCATGCCTGAATAATAGGGTGAGCTGCTTAGT
Organism: Protopterus annectens; assembly: GCF_019279795.1. Classification (NCBI taxonomy): domain Eukaryota; kingdom Metazoa; phylum Chordata; order Ceratodontiformes; family Protopteridae; genus Protopterus; species Protopterus annectens. The sequence goes on along the minus strand of NC_056739.1, from coordinate 1,788,062,578 downwards.
CACTTGGTTGGTGAGGGGTGAATAAAGAGCCTTGCCCTGCTGGACAATCAATGTCAGGGTATATTAGTGCTTGATATTAGGTCTGAGCAAGTGCTGGGCTGTAAGATACTTTTTAAGTGCTTAGGTTGAGAGTTAGACTAGTTTCAAGGGAAAAACTGAAGAGGAGACTTAGTGGAGCCGGGAATAATTTAACCATAGCTAATCGGCACTGCCTGGTGTGCAAAACCGTGCAAACGCGGTTTTTATAGTAGGGAAATGAAAGAGATATAAATTAGCCCAAAATGGCCAATAAATTACTAACTTCTGGGCTGGAACCACTCCTCCAGGGACAGATAGGTTGCTCAAAGCTCCCCTCTCTCACAGGTGAACAGAGAAACTTCCTTCTATCCAAGTAAGGTATGGGCAACTCAGAAACTAGTATCACAGCCCTGAATTCAGTACTAGCCTGAAAACTGGACTATACTAGCTTAGAAAGGCGGGAAACAAGGAATATTTTTGGGGTTTTTTGTTTTTTTGAAAAGATAAGGCAAAAACAGTAAAAATATACTTAAAACAGCTTTAAATGACTACAAACGATTAGAAAAGGCTATCACACTTTAGTGTGTAGCCTACAACAGTTAAACAAATTATTTAAACAAAAAACAACTTTTTAAAAGTGCAGACAGTCAAATAAGTACAATATGTGAAAAAAAAACAAGCTTTTAAATCACAATAAACCCTGGAAAATCTGTGTTTTAGGTGAAAAACAGTTAAGTACAGCAAGAAAGTACAGAAAACTGATACTTAATCACTCCAAAGTCTCTCTCCTAAGCTAGAAGGCTTGTATCAGTTTAAGGCTTTCTAGTACTACCCAGTAGGTTAGTTACAGGAAAGATGGTAAACAAGCGCAGATGTGGTCTTTTAAACCAGAAAGTTGAAAGAGATGGACAAACTGTCCAAATGGTCAATAAACTACAGTTTCTGGGCCAAGAACCTCTCCTCTCGTGGTAGACAGGCCACCTAGTGCTTACCACTCCCACTGATCAGCTAGAAGGCTTTCCTCCAACACAGAAAGGCTTGTGGGGCTCAGAAGCTTACCAACAGTCCTGAATACAGCAACTCTGTAACCGGGCTAGGCTAGTTATAGGAAAGGCGGGAAACAGGCACAAGTGCGGCTTTCATACCAGAAAGTTGAAAGAGATGGAAAAAACTGCTCAAACAGCCAATAGCTTCAATTTCTGGGCCAGGGACCACTCCTCTTGTGATAGATAGACTACCTCATGCTTACCACTCCCACTGATCAGCTAGAAGGCTTCCCTCCAACACGGAATGGCTTGGGGAGCTCAGAAGCTTCAATACCACAATTCACGATAAGCAACCAAATGGAGAATGGCTCAGAAGCTTACAAAGAGTCCTGGATACAGCAAATCTGTACCTGGACTAGACTAGTAACAGGAAAGGCAGGAAACAAGCGCAAGCACAGGCTTTTAAATCAGAAGGTTGAAAGAGATAGAAAAGCTTCCCAAACAGCCAATAAACTATAATTTCTGGGCCAGAACCCACTCCTCCTGTGGTAGATAGGTTACCTAGTGCTTACCACTCCCACTGATAAGCTAGAAGGCTTCTCTCCAACACAGAAGGGCTTGGGGGGCTCAGAAGCTTACCAACAGTCCTGGACACAGCAAATCTGTACCAGGATTACACTAGTTATAGGAAAGGCGGGGACCAAACGCAAAATGGGCTTTTAACCAGAAAGTAGAAAGAGATGGAAAAACTGCCCAAATGGCCAATGAACTACAATTTCAGGGCCAAAATCTACTCTTCCCATGGCAGATAGGCTGCCTAGTGCTTACCACTCCCACTGATGAGCTAGAAGGCTTCTCTCCAACACAGAAAGGCTTGGAGGGGGGGGGGCTCAGAAACTTACCAGCAGTTCTGGATACAGCAAGTCTGTATCTGGACTTGACTAGTTACAGGAAAGGCAGGAAACAAGCTTAGAATTTTTTTTTCTTACAGAAAAGCAGCTAAAACAGCATTAAATACATTTCAAATTGTAGTGCAGGCCAGCACACCCGAGTGTGTAGCAACACTACGGCAAATACAGTTCAAATAAATGCAATTAAATTAACAAATGACTAAAAAACAAGTGCAGAAGGCAGTAAATTAGAAGGCTACTAACAAGCAGTAATAAGTGCAGAGTAAGAGCGACTGAACACATAACAGCACGCAGAAGAGCAACTAAGACAGTTACAGTAAGAGCAGATGAATAAGATATATATATATATATATATATATATATATATATTTTTTTTTTTATGGTAATCAGATATCTACAAATTTCAGCCCTTGTTCAAGCTATTTAGTATGAACATATGATAATAGTGCCCAGTTTGCAATCAACAGCAAACTTGGTCAACCACACTTCTGGGATATTGCTGTGGACATCATACAACATAAATTCTAAGCAAATGAGGGTCCACCAGTGATCCCTGTGGTACCCAACTTATTTACAATTTTATATTCTGAGAGGATATCAGTGACTTTCACAACTTGTGAGCTGTTGAATAGCCAATTTCCAGTCCAATGGACAAAGTACGGATTTACATTGTTTGTCAAGCTGTTTAATAATACCAGGAAAGGAGATAGTGTCAAAAGCGTTTGCCAAAACCACTGTTCACTGCCTCAGAAACAGGGCCTGCCCTTCAAAAAACTAAATTGTTTTGGGACTGGATTAGTTAAGTTGCCTGTGTCCTCATAAATGACTGCTTCTATGATATATTTTTTTTGCTTTGCATGAAACTGTGGTGAATCTGTATGCCTATAATTAAATGAGTTCATAGAAGGGATTCCCTTGTTCAGGACAGTTAACAGTTTGTGTTTTCCAGGCATTAATCACCAGCTGAGTAATTTGGTTAAGGATGAATATTTTGAGTAGAGGCTCTAAAAACTACATAATCACACTGATGAGAATGCAACCAGGAATGTTGTCTAGTCCCATGAAAATATTATTTTTAACTTTTAACAGAGATTCTAAGACTTGCTCCAAACAGATTTTAGGGGAAGCTAAATTTTTAGAGATAGTGGGGGCAACAACATACATAAAGGGTAAAGTTTACCATTAAATATGCTACTAGTATGTTGGCTACATCCTTAGGGTCTACCATTATGGATGAGCTCAGTGCAATATTTTGATATTACTGCTTAATTTCTTAATATAACTGAAGAAAGAGCTTAGCCACACCACTTACTTAATTCACAGGCATAAGTACTCACTATACTTGGTTGTATTATTTTAGATGTTTTAAGATAAGATGCTTTACAGTGGCATCATCCCCCTCAGTGAGGTATTGCATTTTATTTTATTTATTTATTTAACATTTGTTTACCAGGAAAGTCCGACTTGGAATGAGCTAATTTTCAGCGGAGGCCCGGGGAGAAATGCTTCAGACACATGTCATTGTAACATGGGAGGAAACCGGAGTACCTGGAGAAAACCCACACTAATGCAGGGAGGACATGCAGACTCCACCCAGAAGGCACCCCTGCCAAGAATCACACCAGAGAACCTCTTGCTGTGAGGCAACAATGCAAACTGCTGCCCCACTGTGCAGTCTTTACCTTATTAATCTGAATGTAGTATGCTAATTACTGAAAAAAACAAGGCTTCCTGTAGTTTTCTCCAGTAAAATATAATTTTTTTTCACTTGTGTACTCAGAGGTTACTTTCCAGTCATATATATATTAACACCTTAAAGTCAGGCAAAAAACATAATCCATGTATACTTCAGGACAGATATCTGACTACCTCCAGATGAGTTCTTCATCACAAGCGAGACATTTATGCAATCTCTCCTAACATTAATAATAAACTATATGTTGCCTGAAGATACTATAGCTACAGCCTACACCACCTCTGCGCATATTCTGAAACTTTAATGTAGCAGTTACACTAATATTTGGACCTTGCAATATTATTGTATGTAGCAGCAGATAGGTGCTGCGGTAGCGTTGTCGCCTCACACTAAGATGTTGTCCTGTTCCATTCTCAGCTAAAGCATCTTCTGTGTGGAGACATGCATGAATGGGCGTACCTTCGTTGAAGGTTGTGCGTCAGAGCTGGCAACTCGTTATGTAAAAATCTACTGCCAATCATTAGCGGACTGGAGTTCCGCTGTGGCGACCCTTAACTGGGAAAAGCCAAAAGATACAACAGCAGCAGATAAGGATCACCTCTTGTTCATAGTCATCGCTTCAGAACCATTAATGAGCTGCTTCCTGCCATCAGGGGTAGTTAGTGAGCTGCTTCCTGCCATCAGGGGTAGTTAATGAGCTGCTTCCTGCTATCAGGGGTAGTTAATGAACTGCTTCCTGCCATCAGGGGTAGTTAATGAGCTGCTTCCTGCCATCAGGGGCAGTTAATGAGCTGCTTCCTGCCATCAGGGGTACAGGGTTTCATTCCTTCTGTCTACATTTGCTTATGGTGTGACTCTGAGAAAGTCATATGACTAGACAGCTCCCGGGTCAACCATAAAAACTGAAAGTTGTGTCCAGTGGGCATAAAATAAAAAATAAAATATTTCCAGTACCTTACTTCAAGTCTACTATTTAATTCTGAGGATTCTAAAAATGCAGCCTTATTCTAGTCAGTATTTGCATTCTATAATGTAGTTACAGAAGTTGTTTTTCTTTCAGCTTTTCCCGGTTGGGGGTCGCCACAACGGAACTCTGGTCCGCTAATGATTGGCAGTAGATCTTTTATAGGTGCTGAGGTGCCAGCTTGACGCCCAACTTTCAACGAAGGCACACCCATTTATGCATGTCTTTTGAAGGCCATTCGACCGTAGGGAGTACATGTAGACTTCACACAGAAGGCGCTCCAGCCGAGACTCGAATGGGAGAACCTCTTGCTGTGAGGCAACAATGCTACCGCTGCACCACCGCGGCTTCTATAATGTAGTTACAGAAGTAATAAAAGTAATTCTGTGTCACTAAATGAAACTCTTGTTATAAATACTTCAATGACTGGTGTTTGGTTGTGGTGTTGTCCTAGAAATATTGGACGTTGCACTTCAAATGCATAAAAATGTGATCAAAAGATTGCAAAATGGCATTTGTTTAAAAGTAGTGTTTTAAGCTGAAGGAAGTTGCCTGTAGCCCCAGCCAATTGCTGCTTAATATAAAGACTTTCACGGTCGCCATCACATAGAGAAAATGCAAACTTTTTTTGTACAGGTGTTCAAAAACTTGATTCAATCTGACAACATAATGATGATGTAAAATGTACAAATAATTTAGATATGGGAATAAAAAAATATAAAATAAAGTAAAACTTAAAATAAGAGATAAGACTTGTTACTTGAGAAAATTCTTAGATATGCTATTTTCTACATACATAATGTACTATTAATGACAGATATCCAGTTTTCAGCATTTGAGGTGTTTATATAATAATACATAAACATATACATTTAAATAGTGAGCATCTGGTTTTCTCATGTTCAAATAAACAGTAAAGATGTAAGTTACATGTCACCTGAGTCTCACTGTGTGTGTTCTTTGTCTGTCTGTCTGTCTCAGTCCCTCTTTCTTTTTCTTTTCATTTCTCTTCTTCGCTCCATTTACATTTCACCGTTTACCTCATTCATTTTAATAAAACCCATTTAATCTCAGTCCTCTTTTTTATTAGACTAATTGTTTACTTACTGAATTGGCTTTCCAATGTGTTGCAGGCTTTTTGCAACATTCTGTTTTTTTGGAATACCACATGGAATTGATATTAGCAGTTTGTTGCCAGGTTTGCCAGTAAACTGGGAAAGTATTTTTCGCTACTGTAGCTATTTGTTTACATAGCAGTCATTCATACTTGCAAGCTTTCAAAGCAGAACTGTAAAATATTCTGCAAAGATATGTTTCATTCCAAACTTGGTTTATTTTAATCTTTTATGTAAGGTAGAAGCCCCAATACTGTGTGTTGTATCTTAGTACAGCCCAAAATAGTTAATTTCAGCAGTATTCTCAATTTCCAGATATATTCAATAAAACAGCCTGCTAAGCATTGTTTAGGCGTTTCTAAAGTGAAAAAAATATTAGTTACACTTGACACACATTTGATAAATCTCTTCAGAACCGTCATAATGTCCCAAGACAAGCATATAAGTCAAAAGACACAAGTTAGAAAACCTTTAACAAATAGCTTTATTTTCTGCCTTACAGTAAGAGGGTCTCTTAGGACCAGCTCAAATCAACATCTGCTCATTGTTCTGTTTAGTTTCCACACAATGCATAACTTTTTGTAGCGGTCACTGCGAACTACTGCACATAAAGATAGTGCTAAAATACATCAGTCTTCCATAAAATATTGACCCACAGAAAAAGAACATGATTCAAAGCATATCACCTCCCCTTAATTCTAGCAAAATCTGACAGTTCAAAACCAGATGCAGAATGCAACTTTCTCGCAAACTGCAGTTGCTGTTAAAATGTCCGTATTAGGTATGATACCTAGACGTGCTGGCATAATCTCTTGGCTGCGTCCCTATTTATTTTTCAAAGTTCTCATTTCTGATTGCAGATGTGATCAAAAACAAAAGTCTGAAACAGCATTTAATTAAATGATATTTCTTGTGGTGGGAGCTAGCCATCTATACCCCCGCCATGCTCACTAGATCAAAGCTGCTTATCCTATCAGCTGTGGGTTCAGCACACTGTCGTAATAAGGATAACTTTCCTTGTAGAGCAACCACTTTTGAAGAAATCACCACTTGGCACATTTGCTGAAATCCATGAGCTATGCATGAATGATTTTAACCATCTTGCATACTGCTGGCTTCCCATCCTAATATTACAAAGAACATTCTGAGAAATAATTTCCATCTTATTAATGTCTGCTACTGCTGTTTTTTTTTCTTTGGTTCTGTAATCAAAGTTTTTGTTCATCTGCAGATACATATGTTGGCTGGCAAATGTTGGCATTATTTATATTTATTTTCAAATAAATATTTATTAAGTTTTGGATAAGATATATATAGATCAGTTCTGAGCCCTTTCTTATTTGCAATGGTGATGGACAGGTTGACAGACGAGATCAGACAGGAGTCCCCGTGGACTATGATGTTTGCAGATGACATTGTGATGTGTAGTGAGAGTAGGGAACAGGTGGAGGAGACCCTGGAGAGGTGGAGATATGCTCTAGAGGGAAGAGGAATGAAGGTGAGCAGGACTAAGACAGAATATATGTGTGTGAATGAGAGGGAGGATAGAGGAATGGTGAGGATGCAGGAAGTAGAGGTGGCGAAGGTGAATGAGTTTAAGTACTTGGGATCAACAGTTCAGAGTAATGGTGAGTGTGGAAGAGAAGTGAAGAAGAGAGTACAGGCAGGATGGAGTGGGTGGAGAAGAGTGTCAGGAGTGATTTGTGACAGACGAGTACCAGTAAGAGTGAAAGGGAAGGTCTACAAGAGGGTAGTGAGACCAGCTATGTTATATGGGTTGGAGACAGTGGCATTGATAAAAAGGCAGGAGTCAGAGCTTGACGTGGCAGAGATGAAGATGTTAAGATTTGCACTGGGTGTGACGAGGAGAGACAGGATTAGCAATAAGTATATTAGAGGGTCAGCCCAGGTTGGAAGGTTTGGAGACAAAGCCAGAGAGGCAAGATTACGTTGGTTTGGACATGTGCTGAGGAGGGATGCAGAGTATATTGGGAAACAGATGCTAAGGATGAAGCTGCCAGGTAACAGGTAAAGAAGAAGGCCTAAGATAAGGTTTATGGATGTGGTGAGAGAGGACATGTAGGTGGTTGGTGTGGCAGAGCAAGATGCAGAGGATAGGAAGAAATGGAAACAGTTCATCTGCTGTGGTGACCCCTAACGGGAGCAGCCGAAAGAAGAAGAAGATATATATATATATATATATATTATATATATATATATATATATTATGTTTTCTATAAAACAAAATTACAAAACTATGCCACCAAGTCAAACCTGTTTTGATATGAAACAGGTTTTGTGGTATGGCATTATAATGAATGTTTATATGACAAGTGTAACATTCATAATGTTAAATCTGTAAGCATCCTGATAAAGCACAGAAAATTATTTTCATTTTTTTTGAAAACTTCCTTATGTTTATGTAAAACAAAAGGGTGCTCTACTTGGTTTAATAAAATGCAGCAGCATGTTCAAATGTATGAAACTACAAACTGATTTACCTACATTATATAAACTATTTCAGAAGTAGTATAAAAATTATGTCTGTGTTTTCCTGACAAATAACAAAATATCATGTGTATTTTAAATTGGAACCAGAAATGGGGAAAAAAAGTCACTTTTACAGTTTGAATGCCTTCATTAAAGGTTTGGACTTCAGCCAATAAAGTTTCCAGTATGATTTCAGAAATATATACATATTTTTGATGTTCTGTCTTTTATTTTTAATCTTTTTGTTAGCAACAGATGAGCCTTATAATACAAAATTTTTTTATCACTAACAAAAGCTCATAGATAATGCTGTTATAACCTGTAAATTGTTTACAACAGAAATGTGTTCAAAATATTCTTCTCACTATAAGATATCAGTTATGCATATTTATTAATTATGGTTTCTTCATACTTCAAGTATTTTTTTGTTATTTTTGCAACAGTTCTTTTGATAGTTAGAAATCAGAAAACATTTATTATTTTGACTGTACATTCTGTACTGACAGGTAGAGAGTTGTATTCATTCCTGGCTGGGATGCCTTGTGTGTTTAATCTGAATTTCTTTCCTTTGCCCACATTTCTGCCAGGTGCTGTTACTCCTTGCTACATCTCAAAGTTATGCTGCATAACCTTTGACGAGCCCACAGTCTGTCCATCTGTGTGCGCATCATTCATTGGACTCGTACCACATCCAGGATTAGTATCTGTGCTTGATTGGTTCTGGCTGCTCTTCTCCCCTGAATTGGATTAAGCTGTTAATCAGACAATGACTAAAAGTTTGTATAATGAAAAGACTGAAGATTTATACTGTGAAAATCTGTATCATGATAAGGAAGATACATTGTGTCTGCATCATTATAGAAAACACTTTTATTTCATAAAAATTACAATCAGCACATTTCACCTCTATGACTTTCACATATTCAAAGGCTCACAACTTCTCTTGCCATCCATCCTCCTTCTGAGCTGTTTCTTCAGATAAAGATCACAGTGGTAGCAACCTAAGCATGGCACATCAGACTTTTCTATATCAGCAACTGTCTCCATCTTATCCTGCAAAATTTCTAGATATTCCCAGATAAACTGAGGGGAATAATCCCTTTAAATGGCCAGTGTCTGAACTTCTACCCCCTTTCAGTGGACTTTCCCCTGATATATTCCCATGGTATGTGGCCAGAAGGCATCATAGCTAGATGCCAGGGCACCTCATCTATCTTCTTTAAAATATATAGTAGCAGCAACTATAAAATCAGATGGTATTCTTCCTCACTCTGTCACTGAGAATTCTCATTTCCACCCCTATATCCAAAACTCCTTCTTTAGGTCACTTCCCAAAACTTGTAATGACTGGTGGGGATGGGGTATAGTCTGACAGGTAAACTAAAAGCTTCGCCATGTGACTTAATTTGTCATCACCACCATCGTCCCATACAATGGGTGTAGTACGCCTGTCCTTGTACCAATTCTTTGGCCGGCCTTCTAAGCCAGTCTGTCTTCACTCATAAACAAAGGCCTCAAAATACATAAAAAAGTACTTGCTTTCACCTTGCTTGCAGATAGCATCACCCCTCTCCCACTTACTGAATGTTTCCTGGGAGACAACCATATTGTTTGACCAGTTTTCATCCAAACCACTTTATATTTAACAGTGAATGACTAGAATGCACACTGGAGATTTCAGTCAGTTGCACCAAGTGGTGAAGAGCATCTTCAAACATCAAAGGTATAGCAGCCAAATCACTAAAATGTATATTTTGCCATTTCTGCTGCACCACAATTTCCTGTCAAATCAAGAACATGAACAGCAGGGACGACAAGATACAACATTGCCAGCGTCCTGGGCTCAGCTTGAATGTATTCCAGCCATTGCCACAATGTAGATGCAACTCCTGCCTCACAACTAAACAAGATGTGATGCCTCAGCACTGGCCCAGTAATCAAGGAGCCTCAAGCTCACCACTGGCAACAGTGAGGGACATACACACTGGGAGGATGACAAGTACACACACAGTAAAGTGCAATTTCCCTTAAGAGCACACATAGACTGCAGTCACTCTGAGACTGGTTTATCCCTCTTTCTCCAGATCCCCAATAAGACTCCCCACAGGCATAGCTATAGAGTTGAGATCTTAGCTGAGTGGCCAAGCCAAGACCTCCAACACCCTATTTGTCCAACCATTGCTTCAAGTCCCTGCCCAAGTAGCTGACACACACACATTCTTTGAGATTTGATTTATACACACACACACACACACACACACACACACACACACACACACACACACACACACACACACACACACACATGGGAAAGGCTGGCAAAGGTTTACTAGCTATGGCCCCTTTTACCTAAACTATAAGGTAGTTATCATTGCCACCAGCCAGTCCTTATCAGCTACTTTAAGGCCCTTAGCAAAGAGTGTTCAATCTTATGGTGTAATGTTACTATTAATCCAAATGGTAGTTTGTCCAAGAGCAAGGCTCTTAGGAGTGACCTGCACAATGTCACCAAATAGATATGCAAGTACTCTACGAGCTTAAAATATGTCTCATAAATATCAGCCACAATGAAAGGTTTAAATATATTTAATAATAAATAATAAGAAAATACTCAGTAAGCAATCACAGTTAAATCAGAGTTCAAAATCACAGGAAATATGTAAAACAACATTGCAGGACAGTCACAAATAAATAAAGAAAACATCTAAGCTATAATTCACTATATTCCTAACTGTATCTAAGATAAATCGCTGTACCCTAGTCTTACTTACTCTTAGCAAGGCAAGACAGATGTGGTAAGTGGGTTTTCCAGCTGATGCTGTCAGGTCAAAAGACAAAATACAAACTGCACTGTCTCTCTCTCAGAGAGTTCTTAAATTAATATCTGAAATATTGGTGCTGGGTTACTTGCAGGATGACATCACTTCTTGTCATCTGACTTTAGTTCCCAAGCTAAACCCTCCATTGCTAGAAACTGGCAGACTTTAGCATCTACCTGTGAAGAATACATAACCCTTAGATCTTTGCAGCTGCTGGAAGACATAAAACAATTAAACACTTACAAGACAATGCAGAAGGCTCCCTAGTTTTAGACATCTTGTCTCTCTGACTCCATCTTTTATGGAGCAGTTATAAAACAATTTAATTTCAAATATGTTCTTAAAGTTTTGCAAGTTAACCTTCTATGTGCCAATTCCCACTGTTAAAACATGTACATTTACACAGTTACATTAGTTTATATACATTTCTGTTTTTTTTCAGTAGAGTACACTGTGAATACATCTTTAAGCTCAGTACTGTACAGACCCTTTTCACACATACTTCTGAACTAGCAGTTTGATATACACATATCATAGAGTTCTAATACATTTATAACACAAGCATATGAATCATGTTGATATTCATAAATGACACATAACCATTTACAAAATTCCAGACAGCTGTGCTGGCAGTATCTCCCTCTGTCACACTTCTATATAAATGATATCAGTATTCACACATGACATAGAATTATTTACAAAATTCCAGACAGCTAGGCTGACAATATTTCCTTTTGTGACACAAGCCATTAAAGAGCAGACAGTATCATGCATTTTTAGATTCACAAAACACATATAGACAGTATTAGGGAACTCACACAACCCCTCCGATATTCATGAAGGGAATTCTTTGTTCCACAGGTAGGCTGTGGACTCTCCACTGTTCTTCTTGAATCATATTGTCAACTATTACATGAAGTTTCCTTTCAAGCACCCTGGCATAGGCTTTCCACTGATGCTGAGGTGTGTAACCCCTCTGTACCTGTACTGAATACACCTTCCCATCCCTTTTTAGGAAACTGTGGCTACCATCTCAGTTTTTCTATCCAAGGTACCTTTCCCATTTTAAATACAGTATTGAAAAGTTGTGCTAACAATGACGTCCAAAAAAATATTCAGTGCCTTCAGTATTTCTGTCCATAACTCATCTACTCCTAGAAATTTCCCCTATCACAACCTTTTATTTGCCCCAGAAACCTCATCTACAGAATAGATCCTTTCTCATTAGTTGCTTCTGGCACTGCTTGCACAAAGAAAACATGTCTATGCATGAGTTATTTTTCTTATCAGAATGTTTCTTTAACTTCTTAGTAACATCGGTGGCTAAGCTCAGAATTTTTTAACCCTTACAGAGAACAGTCTTGGCAAAGCCCCTCCTGTAAATACAGAATGGTTTGACTTTTTACCTCTCAACCTCTTAGCACCAAAAATCTGGGCCAAGCCAAAAATAATGTGTGGACAAAGGCCCAAAAATGGATTTTAAATATTGTTCTTACAAACTTATAAAGTTGCTAGGGCAGGTTTTGTGTCAGTTTGCATTTTCTGAAGGATATGAAGTCTGAAACTCAAATATCTGTTACTATTTAGTGATTTCAGTCCTTGATAACTTGCCAGAAAATCACAAATTTTATGAGGAACATACCAAAAATATGAGTTGAAAATCTGGACAGTTGAGCGGTATTTATTGACTTGCAAAAGTCATTGTCTGTGGTCTCATTAAACTCGCGCCACACATGAGGCACCACTTTGATGAGCGGTATTTATTGACTTGCAAAAGTCATTCTCTGTGGTCTCATTAAACTCGTGCCACACATGAGACACTACTTCGATGATACCTGCAGTTGCTGATTTTCTGGACTCTCAGACCTGTCAGCCAAATTAGGAGATTCCTAAAAGATGTGTGTGGAAGTCCCCATTCTCTTATTTGAGTTCTCAGGTTAACAACATGGCAAACACCATTTGCCCACAGATACCTGCTGCTGTGAAAACTACTGATGACCAAGACATAGACTCAGAGTCAACAACCTCACCTTGTATGTGGGAAAATCTCTTCTGCACATGGAAGAAGAACTTGTCCTGCAAGTACGCCTCTGCTTGGCATTCCTAAAGCACTCACTTTCTACATGCTTTGAATTCCTAGGTCTATTTGTTTGCTACCTGACTCAGCACCAAGGAAACACCTGACAGCTCAGCACTTTCCTTCAGCAAAATGTCTACAGCATATGCCTTCGGGTCTGAGCATGTGACTATTAAGACAGTCATCAACCTTTACCAATGATGCTGTGCCATTCTAAATGCCCTTATGAGTGACCCTGGGTCTGAATGTGCTCTTCATTATTAACAATCCAGTGTAGAAGTTGAATAAAAATTCACCATTTGGCTCAGGTAAGCCCTTCCTCCCAATCACACATTTGACAATTTGTAGTCTCCCAATATTACTACAGAGTCAATAAGTGGTACCCTTACAAAGTGTTACCCTAGATCATACAAAAAGGCTGAATATGTAAATTGCTGTTAAGTATGTATGTACATATAACACAAATGAGTTTATTTTTGCACCTCACAGACCCATTAAAGTGGCTTCTCATTCAGTGGCACAAACCTGAGCTGCACAGTTTGAACCTAGGGCTTTGCCCTCCAGGGGTCTCTCCCAATGTGTAATTCAAGAATAGGAGAGACAGCACCCCAAAGGAGAAGTGTGGTTGTTGAACCATTACTGTTTGTACAACTAAGCAGTATGTGCAGCAGTATTTTCTACCCTTCTGCACAAGCTCTGTCACCTTCCCAGAAGTGAGGTGCCATTTCACATCTGAAGACTCAGATTCTGTTGCATGGGTCTGCTTTATTGTAATCTGTCCTTCTCTTGCCTGTCATTTAGATGGAAATGACCCTTATCCCACCCACTCACCTTGCTGTAGGTGAATTCACATGACAATTCCATGGCAATTATTTATAATTCTGAGACTTGTTAGTGCGACTCTCATAGTTTCACATAGTTTGTTACAGTGTGTTCAAGCACGAAGGCTATCTAAGAACATTGATTCATTAAAGGCATAATGAGACTGACTATGCAGAAATGCTGACATACATATACTACATCTGAGATCGCTGTGTCTCAGGTTACTTCCTTTTAACCATGGCACGGTAATCTCAGAGTAAGTGTACATGGAAGTAGCAGAGGAGTGAGGATGCAGCCCCCAGATGGTGGGTGGGGGTGTAGAACAGCCATTGTCATTATTCTCTGTTCTGTTGTAATTTTGTAGTTTTATTTTTAATTCCTATACTCAGAATTACGTTGTAGTTTTGTAGTTTTATTGTTAATTCCTAGACTCAGAATTACAAGTCTTGGAATTGCAACTGTGGACCCAGTTCTGCAGAACATTTTTGTCATGATGGGTCGCATGGCTTACCATGCCACAAGATGGACTTCTTTTCGACAAAAGTAAGAATAGCATTCTGTACAGTGCTTCTGAGATTGTATTCTCTCACAGAATGTGCCTTATTCTGAGGTACAGTGATATTGCTGATGACTTATAAATGTAGCTGAGATGTGGGTAGTGCACCTGTGTGTAGGGAGTGGTTGATGTTACTCAGCAGGAAATGCTTTCATAGTGTTGCATTGTCAAGCATGTATCTATCCAGGTTTTGTAATTGAAGCCCTCCCATACACTTACACATTAATACCTTCCCCAGACCTGGCTCCAAGGGTGGATCCTAGTTGGACTGTCACTTTTTAAAATGCCAAAGTTTGGCATTTATTACTAAAACATGAGGTGTTATCGGACAAGCCATGCCAACCAATATAAAAGACAAATGTTCACTGTATTAGCAAAACAAAGACTTCCTGTTATATAATTTGTTTTCCCTGATGTTATGAATGTGTTTTATGCATCAATCAAAATGTAATATTTATGGTGGCATTTGGAATAATTTTTTTCTCATAAAAGATCAAGATATTAATAATTTTTCACAAGTTCTTGCAAGACAAAAATGTCTAGACAGGGACTGCACTATGAAAAGAGAATAGTGTCAGCAATGCGTGTCATATTTTATGGATTGTTTTTCTCTAGTCCCTCTTCTTAGGCCACTAGGTGACTCTGACTGAAGCACAAAACTGCAGACTACGTAGCTCTATGGATTGCACACAACCCCCTCTAACCTGACCAGGCCATGATCCCAAGAGGAACTCCTTGATACAGTTTTGCCATATTCAAGCAACATTATGCAAGATAAATTATATTTGCGCACTTATTTTTTTAACTGGAAAATATTACTTTGTATAATAAGGTAACAGAATGAGCAAGTCATACTATGTTACCCATGCCTCTGTCATAAGCTGACCTCTGATAAAAAAATGCATTTCATGAAATCTAATGTTCAGACAGATGCAGATACAGTTAACAATTCTCAGTTGTATTATTGTTGAAAGATTGTTTGACCTTTTTAGATTAAATAGTTCAGATTTATGCAACAGTAGAAAAATGCCTTTTATTTAACTCCAACTGAATCAGAACTCTGCTACTCCATTTGAACTGAAACTGATATTTTTTCAGTTTTGTACATCAATATCAAAGTTAGCAGCTTATAGAAAAAATACAATATCTGCTTTGAAATAGAATTTAGCAAGGCAAACATAATTTAGCTATTTCAGCAATTTACGCCATGAAATCATCCATATTAAAATAAATTGTATTTATTTAACATTTGTTTACTGGGAAAAGTCCAACTGGGACAAAGCCCATTTTCAGTGGTTGCCCAAGGAGAAACTCTCCAGATACATGTGTTTGGAATGTGGGAGGAAACCGGAGCACCCGGAGAAAACCCACAAGGGCACAGGGAGGACATGAAGACTCCACACAGAAAGCATCCCAGCCGAGAATTGAACTGGAGAACCTCTTGCTATGAGGTGGCAATGGTAACCACTGTACCACTGTGCCACCCTAAATGGTTCATGAAATGCCATTTATATGAAGTGTTACAAGCCCCATACCATTTCTTAGAGAAACAGATCATTGGACTTTGAATTAAAACATTCATGCTCATTTCAAAGTTTAAAGTGTTACTTTAAATAAAAATACAATAACCTGACTGGCATATATAAGGAATTAAATTTACTTGGTACCAGTCCTGGCACCCCTCTTGTCATCCTGAATAGCTGTTTTGTTTCATCTACCCACCTGTTGTTCCAATAGTATGATGGATATTTATATAAATATAACAGCAGCAACTGGTTGGCATTTTAGCAGCATGGATTAAGTCTATGACTTGCGTCTGTTCTTCATCTGTAGTTTTAGGTATAATTTTCTCCATCTCTATGCTGAGTGACTCTGAATAAGTCATCTAACCGGACTATGCCCTCAGGTCATCCCAGAATAGATGATGGGATTATCCATTTAATTGATAAAATAAAAGTATAAGCATTCTGACTAT
Source organism: Protopterus annectens (assembly GCF_019279795.1). NCBI lineage: Eukaryota > Metazoa > Chordata > Ceratodontiformes > Protopteridae > Protopterus > Protopterus annectens. The sequence goes on along the minus strand of NC_056739.1, from coordinate 1,788,046,149 downwards.
ATAGGAAAAGATGGTTGTGATATTATTTTTTGACAGCAGTATTCATGATCATGTGAAACGATAGTGAGATAGCGCTGGTGTCGGCTTGGAACCTAGGAAATGCTTTTAACCGTTCTGTGCCTATGCATCGTTGTATACTGTATGACACATTCAAGAAGAAAACTCTGTCAGCTAATCTTTGCAAGAGGTATTGCTATTGTACACATTACAGACTTTGCAATTTTTAGTGCTTTATGCTTTTATTTTTTTACATGTTGGTATCATGCTAGTGTTGGTATTTTGAGTGCAGCATTTAAGAAGCACATCTGTTTTGGATTCCTCCTAAAATAATTAAGACTACAGTATAGAACTGCACACCATTACTTTGTTTGCATTAAATAGGATTGCCCTCTTCTTCTCCATTCACAAAATGCAGCTGGAAATTAACATATTTCTCAGTATCTCTTTCTTCTTGAAACATGTACATACATGTTTACATGCATGCATACACATGTACATGCTAAATACATATACCTCATTTATTCATCCCACCAACAAATCTCTTCTGTTTTATCAAAGGAATCCTATTAGTAAAACACTGCAAATGTCACCTTTAAAACAGCGTAATAACCTCACTGTAAAGGCAAGCACATTTTTAAAAAGTAAATAATGATTTTGTAAAGTACATAATTTGTTTTAACACTTGGTTTAGATTGGTTGTATCATTTTCTATTACAAAGCATGAAGGCTTTAGTATATCTTATTTTAAGAATCCTCCTAACTGATGTCTTGAATGCTAACTGCATTAAAATGGCATAAAGAATCTATCAGAAAAGTGTCTTCTATTTCAGGTATAATTTAATAATAATTTTAAGACAACCAGTCTAGAAGCTGAACTGAAAGAAAAGCACTTTAATATTTTATGAAAACACGACATTTAAAGCCTTGGTAACAAGTTCAGGAAAAGATTATTCAAAAAACAGATGAAATCCTTCCAGACCTTCATTCACAAGGACATCAGGGGAAAAAATATGCAGAATGCACAATAAAACTCACAACTAGTTTATTTGTAAGTACCTTTGTTTTTGACTTGTCTAATGATGCTTGCATAATTTTAGTAAACTCACATTAAATACACTTCCATTAAAAAAAAAACACATCAGTTCAGTTAAATGCCTTTTCGCAAATAATCACAACTTAATATAAAATGTAATATCTCAGCACTTGTATCAGGTCCTTACAGCATTAAAACATTAAAACATATCCTATCAACAAATAATAATCTGCCCTAGTCTTTTCCATTGTTATCTTTTATTTATATTCCAGCTTCAAAGTGATATGGCAATACAGACTGTGATGTTACATTTTAACTTGGGCTAAGATTGCTTGTGGAAAAGCATGTGACTGGAATCGTGTTATTTAAATTGGAATACATATACTGTGGGTTTATTTGTCTGATGAAGTCTGTGTGATTTTAATAACAGTGAAAGTGCTTACAATAAACTGTTAGTTTTATTGTAGCTCCTGCATGTTTCATTTGGTTACATCTATCTATCTGTCTATGTTTGTGTGTGTGTGTGTGTGTGTGTGTGTGTGTGTGTGTGTGTGTGTGTGTGTGTGTGTGTGTGTGTGTGTGTGTGTGTGTGTGTGTGTGTGTGTGTGTGTGTGTGTATCTATATAAGGAGAGAGAGTGTGTGTGTGTGTGTGTGTGTGTGTGTGTGTGTGTGTGTGTGTGTGAGTGTGTGTGTGTGTGTGTGTGTGTGTGTGTGTGTGTGTGTGTGTGTATCTATATAAGGAGAGAGAGAGAGTGTGTGTGTGTGTGTGTGTGTGTGTGTGTGTGTGTGTGTGTGTGTGTGTGTGTCAGTGTGTCCTTGTGCACATGTATAATTATTTGTGTTTACACTTTAAAAGATAAGGATGGAAAGAAATATGCAACAAGGCTGTTACACATGATGGCATGGAAAGGATGTAAAATTACTTGACAAGACAGAATGAACTGTCTAAAATGTGATGGTTATAGAGAATGCAAAACATGGAATATTATGTCTCTGGGAAGTAAATATGAAAGGAGTACACACTGAGAGGGAAGTAGTAGAAATAACGCGAGAAGAAGAAACAAAGACGGGACTGGGATACTTAAAACAAGTGATCCAAAATTAGAAATCTGTGTATCTAGATAGGTTCTACTATGAAGCGTTGACTTCCTGAAATTTGATATGTCAAAAGGGTGAAAAAAAAATTCCAGAAATTCAAAAGGGAGAAAATCCTTTTTCATTATTTTATGCAAGGGGCAAGCCCCACTGTATCCATCGATGTGGGGGCAAGCCCCCAGCAACCCTGAATGCATATATTCCAGCTTCACAGTCAGAGCATCTGATAAAAGGAGAAATCTCACAAAACAAGTGGATCATTGCCTGCACAAACTTAAAAAGTGCACAGGCAATCATTTCCACGGGGAAACAGTGTTTGGTGTTATGGTGTTCATCTTTTTTGTTTCTGTGTGCTTCTGACACTTGAGCAATTTCACCTCTGCATGTGCAGGGGGAATATCATGATACCACCAAAGGTTAGTGGAATATTAAGTTTCAAAGACAGTGGAACCATTTGTAGAAAACAGATTGGTAGCCATCATTATAGAGAAGTACAATAGATCTAATTTAGAGCATTTATTTTGCACAGATCTAGAGAACTCTTTACAAGGGCATTTTAGAGGCTAGAAACAGGTCAAGGGTAAGACAAATGGTATATTAGAAGTGCTTATTATATACCATTTAAAGGAAGGAATGAGTTTGTGATAACATAAAAGTATTTAAGATCCTTGAGGGCATACTCAGAGCGGCAAATAAGCTATATTCAAAGAATAGATCAAAATTATAGGATTCAAGTTGGGCATTTAAGGGAGATAAAAAACAAAGTTATATTTTCAAAAAGTGGTAAATGACTGGAACAGTTTTACTGAGGTCAAACCTGTGAAGTAATTTAAAAATTCAAGAAAGTACTGTACAGACATGCACTTTTATGGTGCATTCAAAAAAGTTACTGATCATTTTTTTCCAGTAAGAGTACAGAAATTGAAAGAAATACATTTATTTATTTGTTTAGTTATTGATTTGGCATTTGTTTACCAGGAAAGTCCAACTGGGTTATGAGGTACCCATTTTCAGCAGAGGCCTGGGGAGAAAAGCCCAGATACATATAGTTAACAAAATGAAAAACTAGACAGACATAATAAAGTCATAATATTCAAGCACAAAATGGTCCAAATGTCAAAACTACATGTTAATATGTTTCTTGCAAGTCTTAATTTTATACCATTGCATATTATTGTGTGAAACTTGTTACCAAACTGTGTTTTTGTACCTAATTAAATGAAACAATGCTTGTAATAGTTTCCTTTTGTTAGAAATTTGTATTTCTTCATAGATTTGAGCACTGGTATCCTTCCATTGGCCTTACATATATCAGTCAAAACAGGGATGCTAATATGAGCTGGTAGAATCTTCAATGGACAGATAGCAATATGATTCAACCACTGCAAGGAATGGCTGTTCACTTTAAACATCAGTGAAAATAGCAGAGTGGTATGTGAAACTGGCAGAACAGCAGTAATTCCCCCCTTCAGGTCTTTTAAAGTTCACTACTGAAAAAAAGAATGACTTTTCAGTGT